>NC_073380.1:107936783-108236783 GCF_028641065.1 Leucoraja erinaceus
GAGAAATAGCTTTTTCCCTAGAGCTACAACTGCAATGAATCAGTCTGCTGAGTGTCCCCCATAATCTGTCTTTGCCCCATAATCAACTGGCACAACTGACTTATCTCAACACAGTGACAGCAGCTGTAATTATTAACCTAAAGGGCCTGTCCCACTTGGGCGTCATTTGCGCGTCACGCAGGTGGCGCACGAAGATTTTGTGAATCACAAAATCCTGGGGCGCCATGCGTGACCATGCATCACTGCCTACGCCACCACGCCTCACCATCGTGATGCGTAAATGATGTAGCATAAATGACGTGCAAATGACACCCAAGTGGGACAAACCCTTCAGTGTACATGGACCTATTTGTACTTTTACATTATTATTTATTTTATAGCATTGATACTGAGGTTGCAATCTTAATTTCGTTGTTCTTGTACAATGTCAATAAAGATATATTATTATTATTATTATTATACCAACCCATTTCCTCCTTACTTAATCATCAGTAGTATAGAAGTGAGATTTTGTTTAAATTAATACATTTTGTTCTATAATTGCATCAGGATTCAGTATCTATTTTCAAGCTGAGGTGTAAGCATAAAGGGGCTGTCCCACTGCGGCGACCTAATTAGCGAGTTTAGAAGAGTTTAGGAGAGTTTGAAAAAATGTCATGTTGAAGACCTCCTTCGATTATGTTGAAGACTAGCTACGACTAACTTCGGGAATAGTGGAGAGTGAAGACGACCTCCTTCGACCTCCCTTCGACTATGATGAAGACTATCTACGACTACCTTTGACTACCTTCGACTACCTTCGACTACCCTCGATTACATACGACTAACATGCCGACCTACTACGACCAAACCTACAAGTAAAAAAAAGTATCAATTTTTTCCATGGCGACCTTTTATTACTCGCGGGCATTTTTCAGCATGTTGAAAAATACATCGCGACCTAGCTGAGGCCTCGAGTACTACGCGGGGACTACTCTCAAGCATGAAGGAGAGTTACAAAGACCTCCTAGGACCACGTGTCGACCATGCTGCGAGTACGAGTCCAGGGCAAACGCGCCAGAACTCGCAGATTAGGTCGCCCAAGTGGGACAGCCCCTTAAGTGGTATGTTAGCAAATCCTTCCTGAAGCTGGAACCTGGGTAGAGCAAGAGATTTGGAACAGCCCGGTGCAATGGCCCTAACAGATAAGTTTAGGCCGATGCACCAAGTGACTCCTCAACCCCAATTAATCAATTCCCTAACCGTGGATCAAGTTGTATTAAAACATCAGGCCCCCAACTCCAATTTTAATTCCAGAATATACCACCGTGGTAGCCATGCAAAGAACATAAGATTATAAAAGAGAAGAACATCACCTTAGCTCGCAAAGAATATCTGCACCTCCCCTGGTTTTTAACAATTGTCACTGTCATTGGATCTTTATGGAACTTCGTGCAGCTCTCTTGCATGCTGGGAGGCAACCAAAGATGGTCACAAAAAGCTGGAGTAACTCAGCGGGACAGGCAGCATCTCTTGAGAGAAGGAATGGGTGACGTTTCGCAACAAGACCATTCTTCAGACTAGTTAGGGTAAGGGAAACATGAGATAGAGATATAGACGGTGATGTGGAGAGATAAAGAACAAAGAATGAAACACATGCAAAACAAGTAATGATGATAAAGGAAACAGGCCATTGTTAGTGGTTTGTAGGGTGAAATGATGAACTTGGGTGGGGGAGGGATAGAGAGTGAGGGAATGTCGGGGCTATCTGATCTGAAGTGAGAGAAAACAATATTCATACCATTGGGCTGTAATACGAGAAGCTTGTCCTTCAATTTGTGTTTAGCCTCACTCTGACAATGGGGGAAACCGATGACAAAAGTCCAATGTAACAGATATGAAGCTTGTGTATCAAGGTTTCCTAATTTCAGAATAAGTGCGTGAGATTTTAGTCCAAAACTCTCTTAATCTCTATTTAGCAGTAAAGGGATCATTGGCTGCGTTGAGGTTGCCTTGCTAGTTGATTCATTTTAGCAGACTCTATGATTCAAGAAATGTGCGCTTGTTTCTATCATTGTATTATTGTATTCCTTCAAGTTACAAAAGGGGTTAGCATGCCAAAGCTGCAGATTTTTGGCTGTTCCAAAGCGACTGACCAGACCTAATATTGTTAGACATGGGTGCATTATTAGTCACCTTGTGCAATGCAACTGGTTTGAACCTCCATGTTTCTATTTTAATGGCATGCCAGGAGCAGCAACATACTCTTCTGAAATTGTTGATGCATGAAATTCATAAGTACGTGCGCTGATAATAAAACAGCATTGAGCTAGACCTCCACCATATTACCAAGTGTTTTTATAAACGATCATCCTCCAACAAAAAAATGTGTTATAAAAATTCTACGGTTCTATAAAAATGTATTCTTGTTGATTGAATGCAAAATGATAGTAGCCAGAAATGTAATATTTCTAAACTTATACAGCATGTTAGCTACATCTATTGAATTTACTAGATATGCGAATTTCACATCACAAAATAGTGTATCTCCACTGAAATATTTCAGCCACCAAATTGTACTTGGCAAGATCCCAGAAGAACAGCGAACGTCGATATTTTAAAAAAAAATCATGTGGGCTAATTGTCAACCGAAAAATATCACATGAGCTCCACTTTTGTTTCCACCACTGCTGTTATAAGTTTGGAGATGTTACAAATGTGGTTCTCAACAATTCTGGTTCTTACCATTTTGCACTAAACCAAACACCCGTGAGATCTCAATTCGTCCTAACCCCATGCAGCCTTTTGCATAGTGTCTTTGACTGATGATCAGATGCAGGGTAGCTGGTGCAGGCAGCAGGAAAGGACAGTTCAAGGGATTACTTTTTAAATCCTTTGAAAGTACATTATAAAATAGAAAAGTCAATTATTTTTAGTAGTACATTTCTCTTTAAGTTATTGTTTTTTGTAACAGGGCATCAAAAGAGATAACGGGAGATTAAAGTAAGCAAATAAAACATACTACTATATTTATCATCCCAACCATAATCATTATATATGTACAACATGTATTGTCATGCTAGCTTTTCTAGCATTTTTCATGTTTTTGATATATATTTACAACAGGATTCAGTGAATTATGTGGATGTTTTAGTATGTTGTGGGTAAGAATAATAGGAAAGTAATGAACTAAAATTGTAGATAAACGTGGCAATGTTGTTTTTGTGCAGGTTGTGCACATTGTGTTTGTCCTGTGGATATCCAGCAGAGGGAGTAAAACAACCATGTTGGACAAAGTCAAATGTAATTGGGTTGTTGCCTTAAAAAGGTCCGCATATGACAGTTGTCTCCTAAATCATCCATCCTCTTAATCTCCCACTTTCACAATCCCATTGCACTATTCATTTAGTGGACAGATTATCTTTGTCAGAATTTGAGATTTATTTTATGTTCTATGAATCCTTCAAAGGATCAAAAGCTGTTTGATTGTTACAATTGTACGGGATCCTGGTGGGGGCACATTCCTAAGACTGTGCATATTCATCGTTGATGGATTTCCACTCAGTTCATGCTATACATAGACTGCTGTCCTAAAATGTGCTTGCACATTTCATGTCAGTTTTATATTAATGCTGTAGATTTATGGATACCAGAGGACTTAGAAATTATGTTATGCTCATTCATTCGGAGAGATGAAAATGGAAATATCAAGTGCAGAAATGTAGAGAATCTTTGAACTAATTTTTAATAGCACTTGCATGTTTTATCAGGTACTCAGAACTAAAGGATGTTCCTTTAGGAAGGAGATGAGGCTAAATTTATTTGGCCAGAGGGTGGTGAATATGTGGAATTATTTGCCACAGAAGGCTGTGGACGCCAAGTCAATGGATATTTTTAGACGGAGATAGATAGATTATTGATTAGTATGGGTGTCAGGGGTTATAGGGGGAAGGCAGGAGAATGGGATTAGGACGGGGATCAGCCACGATTGAATGACTGAGTAGACGTGATGAGCCGAATGTCCTAATTCTGCTCCTAGCACTTATGATAAATTACAAAATTGCAAGCTATATGGAAATTAATGAAAAAGTAATGTGAAACTGCCTGAACAGCTGTCCAAGCATAATGAGTGATAATTGAAATAGTTGAAGGTGAAAGAAGCCGAGGCATGGAGATCAGTTAGAACCAGATTAGACTTCTTGCAACTTTTGTATATTACTGACACAATTATCTGTAATCACTGTCAAAATGGATGGGTATTGTCTGACAAAACTGTCCCTGGAAACTACAATTCATCATTCAAATTTGTGCAACTTTGCACATAACTACGAACTGTTAAGGCCCTCATCATCCTCTAACTTTCTGCCTATTTCTCCTCAATAACTAATCTTTCTAAAACTTTGTAATAAGCAATAAGTTTATTAGTTTGGCATGGTTTTTAGGCGACATGTTGCTGCAGCGGTAGAGTTGCTGCCTTACAGCACCAGAGACCCAGGCTCAATCCCGACCACGAGTTCTGTCGCTATGGAGTAGGTACATTTTCCCCGTGCCCTGCTTGGGTTTTCTCCGGGTGTTCTTGTTTCCTCCCACATTCCAAAGACGTACAGGTTTGTAGTCTAACTGGCATGGTAAAATTCTATATTGTCCTTATTGTGTGTAGCATATTGTTAGTGTGCAGAGATTGCTGGTCGGTACAGACTTGAAGAGCGAAAAGGCTTATTTCTGTGCCGTATCTCTAAACTAAACTAAACTAAGTGGGACCCGTTGGGTCCCAGCATCACACGGGAGGGCTGCTCCCCCAACGCAATATTCCACCTCTCCACCAATTCCATTATTGGGAGGGGCTTTCTGGAGCGCTAGTATGGGTGTTGTGGGCTGAAGGGACTGGTTTCCAGAGGGCTAGTATGGACATTGTGTGCCGAATGGATTATTGGGCTTTTGGCTCAGTCACTCTAGCCTGTTGTGCTGGAAGCTCACTCACTCACAGCTGGTGGGCTGGCAATTGACTCACGGTTATTCCTTGAAATTCCACTTCAAGCAAGGCCACCAAATTCAAGTGCAGTTTTTTACTACTTCAAGCAAGGTGCAAGGCCACCAAATTCAGGTGCAGTTTCATACCATTTCAAGCAGGGTGCAAGGCCACTAAAGACAGCAAGTCGTGACCTCTCCCTCCTCCATCTTGCAGAGACTGAGCCATGCCCACACTTCTAGGTTTTATAGTCCCTCCCCCCCACTGAAGGGGCGTGGCCTTCCTGACGTGATTGACAGGAGAGAGAATCTCAACATTTAAATAATACTAGTAACTCTTTTATTTTTCTTCAATGGGAAAATTCCTCGGCACCTGATGAGCGGAGGGGGACTCCGATTAAGATGGCCAAAAATCACAGCCGTACGTGGTAGCGTTTTTTCTAAAAATCAATGTAAAGCTTTAATTAGGCAACACAGCTTTAGCATTTCCAAACTATAGTTTCAAACCACATTAAGGGCACTAACAGGTCAGTAAAGCCACTCACAGTTTAGTAGACGTGTGTTCAGTGTTATTCACAGCTCAGACTGAGAGGCATGACCTTCTCGCTCCCCCATCTTGCAGAGACTGACTGAGACAGTCAACACTTCCGGGGTTTATAGTCCCACCGGAAGGGGCGTGGCCTTCAGGAGAGAGAATCTCAACATTTTTTAAACGCTAATAACTCTTTTATTTTTCGTCGATGGGAAAAATCATCTTTTCCTGTGCAGCGGAGGGGGACTCTGAGTAAGATGGCCAAAAATCACAGCCGTAAGTGGCAGGGTTTTTTCTAAAATCAATATACAGAACAACAGGAAGTGATCAAGATCAGACTTTTAGTAATGTAGATTAAACTAAAGAAAATCCAGGAAACCACAGGCTGATGAGTCTGATGTCAGTGGCGGGAAAGTAATTGGAGGGGATTCTGAAGAACAGGATCAACAAGTATTTGGATAGACAGAGACTGATTAGAGTTAGTTAGCATGGCTTTGTGTGTGAGAAATCATCTCACAAATCTGATATTTATTTGAAGAGGTCACCAAGACAATTGATGTTGTCATGGCACCTGCACAAACAGCATCTCATATTCCGCTTAGGTAGCTTGAAACCCAAAGGTTAGACAATAGACAATAGGTGCAGGAAAAGGCCATTCGGCCCTTCGAGCCGGCACCGCCATTCAATGTGATCATGGTTGATCTTCCACATTCAGTGACCATTGAATTCGCCAATGCTAGATAGTTTCTAACTAACAACCCTCTCCCCAACCCCCCCCCCCCCCCCCCCCCCACCACAAAAAATAGACCTCCCCTTTCTCATATTGTCTATATGAATTTTAGCAAGCTAGTGACACTATGTAGATCCTTCCAGTGAGGACTAGGTTGGCTTTGGAGCAGGAAATGATTTCGGATCCACAAAAAATAAAATCATATGCCACAGGCCACTGTAAGCACCATTGAATTTTTGATGTACCGTAACAACTTTTTCTCCTTCAAAAATTTCACACAGGAACATTATTGCCTAGTTCATACTGATTCTTAGGGAAGGTACAATATGTCTTTGTATATGCATTGTCCTCTGCTTAGGAAATTAAATCAATTTCAGAAGCTATGCATAGCATGCTGACATATTTATATTGTGGCGGCACCTGGTGGCAACCCAAGGTCACAACGAACCATCGGCTCTAGAGGGTGGCATGCTATGGGAGGCTCTAGTCACGAGGTCGGTAACTGAGTTGGTATTTAAGGCCGGGCAACGCCCATGACCTTGGAGCAGTAGGGAGCTGTATTGGAGAGAATAAAAAGTCGAGTGCATGCAACTCGTGTCCGACTAGTTTTTGACTGGTCTCCTTCAAGTCCTCGCCACACTGGTGACCCCGACGTCCAGGAGTGTAATCCTGGAAGAGAAATTTGAAATAAAAAATGCATTCTGCCACTGCCGCCTACGAGGCTAACGAGGCCGAACTCCACGCAGTCTCCGTGAAGCTGCCTACATTCTGGACCTCGCTGCCGGGGGTTTGGTTTTGACAGGCCGAGTCCCAGTTCTTCATCCGTGGCGTTACAGCCGACGAGACTCGTTACCACTATGTGGTAAGCGCCCTTGACCAGCAGACGGCCGGTCGGGTCATTCCTTACCTTGATAACCTGCCAGTGGCGGATAAGTCTGCAGGCCTCAAAGAGCTGCTGCTCCGGATCTATGGGCCAAGCCGTATGCAGCGCACCTGTCGGGCCCTTAACATGGGCAGGCTCAGCGACCGGATGTCCTCGGCCCTCATAAGCGAGATGCTCACGCTCAGGGTCGACCACCAGCCCTGCCCGCTCTTTGAATTTACTTACCTGCAGCAGTTGCCGCGAGACATCCGCCGGCAGCTCGTGGGGGAGAGCTTCGAGGATCCGAAGCTCTCTGATGGGCTGTGGCATTCCGACCAGCAGCAGGTGGCGCACTGGAATACCTTGAACTGCTGGACAGTGGGACGCTGTCGCCACGGTGGCGTTTGAAGGGGCGAAGGAGGCCTTGGCTCAGGCGACTATGCTCGTGCATCCATCGGCCGAAGCCTCCACAGCCCTAACCGTGGATACCTCGGACTCCACGGTTAGTCAGTTAACAGCCGTTGGCGGCCTCTTGCCTTCTTTAGCCACCTGAGCGCTGCTACAGTGCTACAGCGCTTTCGACCGGGAGTTGCTCGCCTTACACTTCGCAGTGCGGCACTTCCGGTACTTATTTGAGGGCCGTTCCTTCGTAGCCTTCACGGACCACAAGCCCCGCACGTTTGCTTTCATGAAGGTTTCGGATCCTTGGTCCGCCCATCAGCAGCGCCAGCTGGCGGCTATTTCGGAGTATACAACGGACGTTCGTCACCTCGCCGGGAAATGCAACCTCTTGGCGGATGCTTTGTCCGGTCCGGCAATTACAGACGTGCTTAACCCGGCCTCGGGAGTAGATTACTCTTCCTTGACGGCAGCCGAGGCCTATCGTTCCGGCGGCCTGGCGCCGTCGTGTGTTTGAGGTGATCCATGGGCTGGCCCACCCATCCATCCGGGCCACGGTCGCTTTGGTAGCCGCAAGGTTTATGTGGAACGGACTTCGGAAGCAGGTCGTTCGCTGGTCCGGGTGTGCATCCCATGCCAGACATCAAAGGTGCATCGACACATCCAGGCGCCTGTTCATGACTTCGCAGTGCCACGCCGGCGGTTCGATCACATACACGTGGAAATCCTTTCATAGCAAAAGGATTTGAGTATAGGAGCAGGGAGGTTCTACTGCAGTTGTACAGGGTCTTGGTGAGACCACACCTGGAGTATTGCGTACAGTTTTGATCTCCAAATCTGAGGAAGGACATTATTGCCATAGAGGGAGTGCAGAGAGGTTCACCAGACTGATTCCTGGGATGTCAGGACTGTCTTATGAAGAAAGACTGGATAGACTTGGTTTATACTCTCTAGAATTTAGGAGATTGAGAGGGGATCTTATAGAAAGTTACAAAATTCTTAAGGGGTTGGACAGGCTAGATGCAGGAAGATTGCTGCACGATGTTGGGGAAGTCCAGGACAAGGGGTCACAGCATAAGGATAAGGGGGAAATCCTTTAAAACCGAGATGAGAAGAACTTTTTTCACACAGAGAGTGGTGAATCTCTGGAACTCTCTGCCACAGAGGGTAGTCGAGGCCAGTTCATTGGCTATATTTAAGAGGGAGTTAGATGTGGCCCTTGTGGCTAAGGGGATCAGAGGGTATGGAGAGAAGGCAGGTACGGGATACTGAATTGGATGATCAGCCATGATCATATTGAATGGCGGTGCAGGCTCGAAGGGCCGAATGGCCTACTTCTGCACCTAATTTCTATGTCCCAGGGTGTTTCACCGTCCGACCGTTGACCGTTTTACGCGGTGGCCGGGGTCGGTACCTGCGCTAGTAATTAAGGTCGGGCAACACCCATGTCCTTGGAGGAGGAGTGGGCTGTATTGGAGAGAATAAACACATCTAGTGCACGCATCTCATGTCCGATCAGTTTTTGGCTGGACTCCTTCTAGTCCCCGCCACAATATACCACAATTACTATTTTTGATCAAGAATGAATTTCTACGCATATTTCAACATAGGAACCTAAAGTTATCATTTCAATGGAAGATCATTTAAATGGTAGAAATGGCAGATTACACGCATTAAAATTGTAACAATGCTGCTTCCAAATTGGTCAAGCCTTACTTTAAATACATTTGGTTAATAATGTTTAAATTGCATGATTCACATCCACTTATCCCACTATATACCCCGAATGTGAGATTTTTGAGGTAAGGTTCTCTGCGTACTATTGCCATTGGTTGAATTACTGACTTGCTTTGGTAAGGAACAACATGTATTGTCTTCCATAGAGGGCCTGTAATTCAGTAGTGTGTCATAATAAAGAAAGCTAATAGTGAAATATGTAGACATCCCTACCGTATGTCTGCATCTGATAGGGAAAAAATATATATTTTTAAATGAAATATATAGATAAAGAATGCTGTCCTCTGTAGTATTCATTCATTTGTTGTAGAAAAAAGGCCCTTGTGAAAATCTGACCCTTCTGTCTTTTGGATTAGAGCCATTTTGTTGTGCATTTTCAGCATTGTCGCTATCAGAGTCTTATTCTGTTCTGAATCTTGTTTATGTGCAAAGAATATGTTCAAAACATTTTTTTATTTGCCAAATATTTTGATGACCATCATCATTTTTCCCAGTCTTTATTCACAGATATATTCTTAACTAAATAATAATGACAATTCCTCTCTCCACCACTGTGTGTACAACAGCTATCCACTGATTGTCAAATGTGAAGTTAATTTTCTAGTTTCACATTTTGCACAATAAAGCAGCATTTTATTTTCAACTTCGTGTTCATATTAAATGTGCTGACATTTCCAGGAAATAAAGATCTTATGATCAGTTAACTAGATGAAAAACATGACCACATTCACCAGTAAATGAAATATGAACAGATTTAAACAAGTTTTCTTTATAGATGTAATATCAACATTTTAAATCAATACTTTCTGTGGAGAAGCAAGTTGCAAATTGTTATAAAATCATTGTATTGAGGTATAGTATTATCTCATCTGATTGGATAATATGCAAAACAAAGTTTTTCATTGTACTTCTGCTAACATGATAATAATGAGCCTAAATTGTCAATGAAACACCCCATTAGCATGACAATTTTGTATTACTGTGCATTTTTTGTTCCGACAGGTTTTGTACCAAAACCTGCTTTGGGCTTCTTCCCTTTTTTAAAAACAAAAAGTATTTTTCTAAATGAAACCCTCAATAGAAATGATGTTTGAACAATGTTAGACGTAATTCAGTTGGTGTCAGCACTCTGTCCAAGTGAGGAGGAAAACATTAGATATTTAAAGTGTTTTTGTTCCAAGCAGCTGTGCAATTTAATCATTTTAATTGCTGAATTTGCAAAATAATGTCCCTTTTATACAAGAACATGATCATGATGATTGCATATACTTTGTTTTAAGATACTTTGTTCAATTTATTTTACTAAGGCAGTTGAACTGTAATACTAATTTGCACAGTATGTTCAATTATCAGAGTACCTGGAATTATGATGGATGGCTGTGTACACTTGTTATTATCCTTATCTATGGATGTCATGTTTTTCTCTTCTACTGCTTGCAGGAAAGGTTTTTAAGTGGTTGAAATAGGTTAGCAATCAGTGCTGATTTATCACTGATGTATGTGCGTCATTGAGAGCACAGCCAGGCAGCATTCAGATTATCTGTTTACCTTCTGCACTGAAGATTAATGTACTCAACCCAAAGCAAAAGCACATCAACTTGCCTGCACAGATTCTTATGCAACATGTTCCCTCTGCTTCCAGAAATTCAGTTGCGTAACGCTGTTTATTTCAGCATTTTCCAGTTAAAAATAGATTTTCCCAGTGTGAGTGGCTCTGATGACCATTCTGGGGTCATTTGTCAGCATGAGCCACTTATTTTACTGCAGTTGCATTGAGTAATACTAATTTGCACAGTACGTTCAATTTTGACCAAGAGGTGCCTGGAATTAAACTGGATGATCCAGGACATGGTAGTTATTATCATTATCTATTACAGTCACATATGTTAGGAAATAATGCTTGCTTAAATTGCAAAATCATTTTTATAACTGCAAATAGGTTAGCAATCACACCTGATCTCACCAATGTATGTGCGTCAATGAGAGCACAGCCAGGAGCATTCAGTTAATCTGTTTACCTTCTGCACTGAAGATTAATTCACTCAACCCCTCCCAAAAAACATCAACTTGCCCTATCCCAGCAAGACAGGCAACCACGTTGAATTACTCCCCAGAAATTCAGTTTTTTAACGCTTTTATTCAGCTGAAATTTCCAAATCAAAATGATTCTTAGTTCATTGTTAGTGTGAGTATCTATTTGATGACCACCATGGGCCAAAAGCATGACCACTTTAAATGGCTGGTTCACAATTTGCGACTGCAGCAAGATGTCATTGAGGACAATGGCATTCCTCACATAACGCTCCTTTTGACCAATGTGGTGCAAATTAAACTGAATTGATCCAGGAATGGTAATTATTCATTAGTATTACAGTTCACATATGTTAGGAAATAATGTAACTTAAATTGCACAATCATGTTTTATAACTGCAGTGTTAATCATTGGGACAAATGATCTCACTTTTTTTCACCAATTTTTTAAATATCTCAATTCGTAGAATTGCGATTGCAGACATTGACCACCAAAGTTGGTCTGTAATTCTGGTCCTGCCACCATTCCTCTCTGCCCCTTCCAGCTCCCTGATCTGGTCACACATGCGGTGATTTTTCCATAAATGGTCCACTGGTTAGCGAACCATTGCAAAACAGGTCACCTGCGTTAAAGTAGAGTGCCGCAATAGACCCTCCATTGGTTTTATTCCGTTAAATTAAAGTTTTGGTCAGCTAAAGAGAAATTTAGAAATCAAAATGATTCCCTCCGCATTTAGTGTAGCACATCTCTTGTAGACCACCATGTCCAAAAGCATACACTTTCTAATGGCCGGTTCTCACGGTGCGACCTGACAAGCAAAAATGTCACCAGAGTGAAAATGGTCGTGGTCCAGCACGATTTCATGCACGATTTAGAGACATGGGGTCCTACTTAAAAAGAGGGTTGAAAGCTGTACTGGCAATTCTGTTACATTACAGCTGCAGTGACTTGTCCGACTTATAAGATAAATTAAAGGTAGTCGTGAACAGACTTTTACATCGTGGACAATGTAGTGTTTTTAAATCACGTGGCAACATTAAATGATGTCACTTTTTACATAAACAATATATAATAGATCCTCACATGAGCACCCGGGATACTCTGACTCCTTCGTCTCAGACATGCGCTTTCTCAAAGTTGGTATAATCGAGTACTGGCTGGTCATAGATTTTCCTATTCCTTGGTGTCACTCCACCAGTTCCCCCTCTGACCCTGATGAAGTTATATGGCCTTACAAGTCTGCCATCTTCCCTTTATGTTATGGTCCTGCTGGGCTATTGGGGATTGCAACAGGTCATCGGGAGGCATTCTCAAATCCAGAGTGATCTGGAATTAAATAGAACTCCAAGGAGCCCACAGGCAGTGGTATCTCTGGCATCTCCTCTTGCCTCTCCACCTGTCTCTCTTGCTGAGTCTCCTCCTCATTTACCTGCATGGCTAAAAACTTTCTGACTTTCTTTGACCCCTTCCTTTGCGCTTTTCTGAGAGACATCTCTGCAAGTCTTACTGTGAAAAAGATTCTCAAACAATGACAATTAGGTGGGACGTCCTCGATGGACACAGTGTCCATTGGCGATATTGAGACCACCTTTTTTACTCCTCTGTCAAGCTTCCGGGTTTACCGTTTGCAGGAGTTCCCACGGTACCCGCAAGAGTCATTACGGATATCGCACGGATATCGCACTGGCATCTGCGTTCTTACAATGTTGCAACGCTCACCAAAAAGTGCTCAAGTCACTCTTGGAGAAATTCAAAAATGTTTGAATTTTCTCCCGACCTTACAAAGTTACACGACTACCTGCCGTTAGCGCCACGGAGGTCCTCGGTGGTCCACGAATGCCGTACTGTTATCGCAGGAGGTTCCCACGATGTTAAACTCTTGTTAAGTCTTGCGTCAGGTCAAGTCAAGTTTATTTGTCACATACACATACGAGATGTGCAGTGAAATGAAAGTGGCAATCGCACCGTGAGAAAGCCCTTTAACAGAAGTGCAAGATCTGCTTGCTTCCTCCTTACCAGACCATGGTTATTGACATCGGCTGCATCATGCCAACAGTGGCTCCAGGGTAGATCAGCGATCTCTGTTTTGCATTTATTATTTATTTCATACTTGGGTCTCAATTTTAGGATGAGGCATTAAATCAATAGCCCATTTGTTCTCTTTGATGGATTTAAAAGCATTATATTGAGGGGGAATTAGCCCATTGTCCCAGATAAAATCTCCCAATCACCATTTTGAACAAAACCTGGTCACCTAATTATTATCACAATGTAACTTTAAAATTGGTATTTCCTTCATGTTGCATGGTCTACTTTTCAAATAGCATTTCATAGAAATTATTTACAAGATTCTGAAAGGGAGGTTGCTGAGAAACTGCTCGTGAACTGTTTATGTGTGTGCACAGTGGTGTAGCTAGTGGAGCCATTGCCTCACAGTACGAGATAATTGAGTTCCCATTGTGTCCATTTCAGATTAATGTTATCATTTCTGTAAATGTTTGACGTACTTGGAGAGCTGAAAGACCTGTTTCTACGCTGTGTATTTCTATGAGAACTCCATTCTCGTGATGAGAAATTCTTTGGATTCTTTAATTTTGGGTGGGCTTTTATTAAAGTCCATCCCATTGATTTAAAATTTAGCTGGTACTTAATTTATAGTATGTAGAAAACTTGCTCTGCTTATATAGACCGGTTTCAGCATAAATACAAAAACAATTTGAGTTTCAAATTTTCATCCCAAATTAGAATGGTGTGTGAAAGTGTTGAGATTAGATGGGAGTCATTTACCTACCTGAAATCTTTCCATTCTTGTAAGTCACCATTTCATATTCACTTGCTCTCAAACTGCTTGAGGCTCCAGTTTGAAGCTGTCATGTTGTAATGTCTGGTAAGCAATTGGCAGATTCCAGCAGAATCAGAAACATGGAATCTTATAGCTCAGATGATCCATTCTGCCTCTACCGGCACTTTAAAAAATCAATCTTGTTTGTCCCACAAGTCTGCCCTTTTTCCATTACATGCTGTTAAGTACTAGTGAGGTAGATGAGCCAGCAACTTTCAAAGTTAATTTTCAAAATACTTGAGCATGACAAGATAGCAGTGTATGTGGTCCGCTGGGTATAAGACATGTCATCGTCCTCTTCAATCTCTTTTCATGAGAATGGAGATGTGGAGCAATGGAATCGGCCAGGAAATGAACAATACTTAAAGCACAAGAACAAATAGGTGATATGCTGGCAATCCAGCATTCTGGTTTTCATCTATGGCAGGAAGGATGAAGAAATTCATCTTCACCAT
This sequence comes from Leucoraja erinaceus, assembly GCF_028641065.1. Classification (NCBI taxonomy): domain Eukaryota; kingdom Metazoa; phylum Chordata; class Chondrichthyes; order Rajiformes; family Rajidae; genus Leucoraja; species Leucoraja erinaceus. The sequence continues at coordinate 107,951,320 of NC_073380.1, forward strand.
CTGTGGGTTAATTTCTGCATATGTTTTCAGTGCTGCAATATATCATTTATTTTGATATTTAAGCCTTTGCTAATTTGTTAGATTCTCAAATGATGCAATAGAGATTGGGCTCTAACAACCGTTTGACCTTAAAGAAGCCTATGATCTGGATAGATCGGGTATTACCCCTATCTTCCTGCCTAGTCTTTGCAGACTTGCAGGATTGAGGATGTTGTCATAATACATGCATATCATTCTCAGTTAATCAATAGACCTCGTTCATTACTAGCATCAAAGTAAGGCAGATAGTAGATTTGCTGCCTCGTAGCTCCAGTTAAATCCTGGGCTCCGGTACTGTCTAGTTAGACAGTAAAATAGTATGCATGTTTTCCTGTGGTCAGGTCGGTTTCCCAGCTGCCTTGGTCTTCTTTAACTTAACTTACCAACCCTGGAGCAGCCGGAGAAACCCATGTGGCCACAGGTCAACAGGAAACAAAATAACCACAGAGTTTCCTTTCTGCTTGTTGTAGGGACTGAACTGTGTTCTAAGAATATTGGAAACTGCTCTAGCAAGTGGGTTTCTTAGAGGAGGCCAAGGTGATTTCAAAGATACTCATTCTTAAGAACGAAAATGTGTAAAGGGCCTGTCCCACCAGCATGCGATTGCATGCGTCTAACATGACCAAACGTGGTGGCTTGAGGCGTACGGCCTCGCGGGGCCGGTCCCACTTCCAACCGCGGAGCCGTCTGGAGTTGTGCGGGGCTGGTCCTGACATCACACTCACCAATCAGCTGGGCAGCAGGTGGGCCGACTGAATTTGGACATCGCACGGCGTCGGGCGGTTACGTCATCACGCAACACCATGCGCTAGGCATACGCCATCAAGACACTGCGTATGGCGTCAAGATGCTGCGTACGGCATCGAGACACTGCGTACGCCCGTCGAGGCGCTGCGTACGGCCTCAATGCGACTGCGGGCCGACAGGCCGTTGTCGCGTGGAATTTTTGGACAGTGTCAGTTTTTTGGAGCCCCGCGCGATGTCGGGACCAGCTCCGCACAACTCCATACGGCTCCGGCGATGGAAGTGAGACCGGCTCCACGAGGCCGTACGGCTCAAGTGACCACGTTAGGTCGGGTCCGTGGCATGCTGGTGGGACAGGCCCCTAAGGCACTGAACAGATATCAGCAATCAAAGACTGCAACCTCGAGCCACTCATTTAGTTTCAGACAATGGTGAGTGAGGAATACAGGGGGGTATTCAGATCGGAATCAATGGATGGATATATCAGGGGCAATAGAAATGGCAACTTTGTTTTGGAGGGCACTAAGTAACACTGATCGTCGTGTCACACAGTGAAGTTTTAAAACTGAAATATCATTTTAATTCTCAGACTCCAGTTAAAATTACATTGGTTTAAATATTGGTGAATTGAAGCATGATTTACATTTAAGTGGTTCATCCACTTAAATATCTTGCAGGTTAATATCCCACTTGTGATTTAAGCCTGCAGTTGGCAGGTGAATATGTAACATGTTTTCTGCCCACATGTCCTTTCTCAGCCTTTTATAAAGTTACAACATAGCTTTTAAAAGAATGATCCAATTCTTTGCTCTTGTTTATCTCTGATATTAATCGACCACCTGAAAATACAGCCAATTTATAATCCTTATCAATTTTAGCATTTGGCATCAATTGCTTAAAAAGAGGGTAGCCTATTTGAGAGACTAAGGTTTAGTGATAGCACAAATCTTGTCAAAAGTCCATGACCTCCTTTTGGATCATTATAAAATTCCCTGTGGGCTACTGCTAGTCATAGATAATAGTTAGGATTACTTTCATAGTGGAAAGCTGCAGGAATCTAGATAGTTTCTGTTTGAATTTCACCTGCCTGCACTGTGAGCCCTGCAACAGCAGTGGTGGCAGGGCATCTGAGCCTGAGGGGTAACTCTCCAGGGCAGGCCAACAGCAGTAACATACTGTATACCATGGATGCTGTGGAAGGAAAAGGCAGCAGAGGGCAGGAAGAACACATCGTCGTTTCCTGATTGAGAAATTATTCTGAATGAAACCTATGCCAGGAGTGAAGTGGATGCTCGGGAAACTGCAGATGCTGAAATCTGGAGGAACTCAGCGGGTTGAGCAGCATCAGTTGATGGGAAGGAATGGCCAATGTTTTGGGTTGATACCCTGCATCAAGATTGAGGTTCTTTAGCAGATAGTTATGCCAGGAGTGGAGCATTGTGTACTACAGTGCCCTCAAGCATTGCCATTTGCCACGAACAGTCAGAGTTACAAATATTCTTATCCCCTTCTGCACAGACTATGCTGCACAGATCACCGCAGGAAAAGATGCCATGGCATTATTAGAAATATCTAGATTGGAGCTGGAACAACTAATTCATAATGTCTGTCGTAATCACACAGACTGCACATTCCACTCCTTCCATCCATATTTACTAATTTACTCACAGCTAGTAATTCAGATATCACTGGCATTTAAAAAAAATAAATTCTCTCTAGATTTCAGTCAACATGTCTCATCATAGGAAGGATGCCACCAGTATGGAATGAGTACCCCTGGAAGTCACCACCTCACAAGGCTGGAGAAGAGGCTCTCACCTCAGGAACACAGGGGTCCAACTGAGGCCACAGCCTCAGATCCTCCATGCTGAGTATATATCTCATGTTTCATCTACATTCTGCCATCTAATTTTGAAGGCTTGGATCAACACTCATTAAACTGTGTGTACACGGATCCATTTCCCAAGAAGCAACATACACACAAACCACTGCTCATCTTTTTATCAGGCATTACCAAGACACCAACAGTTTCATTATTTCTGCTTGGTCAACAGAATAAATATGAGGAGGGAGATGATATTGAAGATGCAAAGCGCACCATGTTATTTCCCCCAGCACTGCTAGGCAACATTTCAGATACTGGCATTAAAATATATATTTATTAGATATGTTTAATGGGGATGTGGCCTAATGTGGCAAATGTGCTGGAGGTGGGAGTCCAAATGTTGGAACTGTTCAAGAGGACTCAGATGGGAAGACTGGTGTGAATGCACTCTGAGAAGCTGGTATGTAGACAGGCCTACCCAACCAAGGATATGGGATGGCAAGTGTCATGGAGGAGTCCAAAGAGGAACTCTTTTAGGAAGTTATACAAAGCCTGGACAATGCCAGCTACTCTGCTCACTTCATTACATAGCTGGGGCAACAATCTCATTCAACTCTTCCTATTGTGTTGAGCAGACGCTATCAGGAAGGTATTGATAAGTTGGCTTTGTGCCTCTGTGCAGGCCCAGGTTGACCCAGTTACAATTCTACTCTCACCAGGAATCACATTGCTGTTTCCATCATTACTGAGGTTGACACCAGTGGGCCGACAGCTGTTCTTTATAAACACAGATATGCCATGTCTGATTGTTCTCCAAGAACAGAGCATAGCACACATACATTGATTTCTCTTCATCAAGAGCACAAATGTGCCACCTGTGAGGAGATTGTTATTCTGCAGAAAAATATATCACGTGACAGTTCTCTTCCCCAAGAGCAGAGCAAACACAATGCAACCAGATTGTTGCCCTGGAAGAAACAAAATAATGTCATTCTTGAACATATTCTCACAGAGAAACACCGAGAAAGGTCACCAATCAGCAGATTCTCATTTCCTTCGCTCCATAGATGCTGCTGCACCCGCTGAGTTTCTCCAGCACTTTTGTCTACCTTTGATTTTCCAGCATCTGCAGTTCCTTCTTAAGCAGATTCTTATCGCTTGTCTTGGCATTCTCATTGATGGCACCCATGAACAGATTGCTATTCTACAGGATCAAAGTGAAGAACAGGAGATGCCCTCTGGGTCAGGTGCTTGTCCATTGAGAACAGACTGCTCTTTGAATAGAACAGAGTGCTGACTCCAGATAGTAGCCTGAATTATGCTGGGTGGCTGGATTGGTTGAAACAATAGAAATATGGTCTGGGTCACAGCAGGTGAGACATTTTTGACTAACTGGTCCCATAAGAGGTTTTCCATGATTAGGCTGTGGGCCGAGGAGCTTTATTCCAGTGTTTCGTGACCCAAGTCACAGAACTACATGAAATTTTCACATATTGTGTAAAAATATTATATAAATCACCCCTGAAACTTGTCAAGAAAACAACTTGCACGTTTTTATTAAATTAGAGAAAAAGCGGAAAAATGTTGGGTATTTTTAGTCCAATCAAGGCACGTTTAACATTGATTTGTATGCCAGTTGGCCAATCACGCGCTTTGTTTCAGGCTAGCTAGGCAGGGAGCACACAACATGGCTGAGAGGGCTTCACTGATGCCTGTTTTACTGGAGATTCCGATGAAGGTTCTTTGTCGTGGAAACTTGCAGCAGGGTAATTGAATTTAGTGAGAAAAGCATTAAGAAGTCTGAAGAATGTGCAGCTAAGTGATAGCAGTGGAAGAAAGCCTTGAAAGAAAGTCCCTGCTGAGGTGCTGCAACACAAAGTTGTGAAACTTTGTGAATCAACTCAAACTGAAAGGTAAGATCTAAAGTCTGAATTTATGAAAATTAATCTGTATGGACTTTAATTAATTTAATTGCACCCTTTATAATGTGAAAAAATGAGATTTGGAGGCTGTACATTCACTCATCATTCCTTCATTCACTCACTCATCCATTCACTCATCGCTCACTCATTCACTCACTCATTCATTCACTCATTAATTCACTCAATCATCCACTCATTAATTCACTCATTCATCCCTTCACTCATTCACTCTCACTCATTCACACTCACTCATTCATTCACTCACTTATTCACTCATTCACTTATTCAAATCATTCATGAAGTTGAGGGCCTAAACTATATGTATCAATAACAAGGTAAATTAAACATTTTCACTAATGCCAGCTTGTTGTAGAGTAATAAGTCTTAATCATCTAATTTCGGAGCTGCCTGCGATAACTTGCTGGGAAAAAGTGCTCCGATCGCGGGGCCTACGTATTTAACATAGTGAAGCCGCGGTCTCAATTAAAAAGCGGCCGATTCACGACCGCGGAGCCGCAGATCTTCTCCGCGGGCGGGGGGGGGGGAGGGGGGGGGAGGCTGTACATAGTGCCGTCCGTAGAGGCCGTTTCCAGGCTTCGACCACGGGAGAAAAACGGAGGAATATTCATTGCACTTTATAGGCTGCCATTGGAGTGAGAAATGGTAGGAATTGGCTGATGTTTATGAAGAAATTAATTGGTGTATGTGAACTTGAACATGAATTAATTTATCTATAGTAGTAACAGTGTTATTCTCATTAACATTAAGAAGAGGTTGAAATGTTATGAATTGAAGTCCATGCAGACTTAATGACTATGAGATGGGTTTTGGTTTTTGTAGCCTCTGCCTGACCCTCCACAGGGCATGGTCTCCCTTGCCATTAATATATATGTATATATATATAGGTATAATAATATATAGTTTAAATGGACTGCAACACGGTAATAGGCTGCCCATGGTGTAATATGGGCATTGACCACTAGATGGCGATTACTTTCCCGATCTCATCTCATTTTCTAATTAGTTTAATTAATTAATGTGCAACTTTCGGCAATGACGAGTTATGACATCCTTCTCAATTATATTTCATCTAAATCTGTGCAAAATTTAATGTAGTTCTGTGACTTGGGTCACGAAAACTGATTTCTAGTCACATTTTTGATGCTCGGCCCGCAGCCTAGATGTGCAGTGTGATGCTACTGTCCCACCATTGGAGGCTAGCATTACTGCATCTCAACCAACTTTTCAAGCAATATGTTCAGCTTTGTTGTGCAATGAGCGAGGCAAAAATATTAGACGGGAGCTGGCCCATCGACAACAAGACATTGTGGTTATCCTGGACAGACATTGACAGATCCTTTCCTTGAATCAGATCCTTGAACACTCCTCCAACATTGCAGTCAATGTACTGCCTGGCTGCAGCACCAAGGGAAAGCACTGTGTATTAGACCAATAACTGATCAAGAAGGCAATATGCGTGCTAGCCCTGTATATCCCATTCACATGTGGTATACATTGACATGATCAAGCACCTGCATACATACACACAAACAACATATATGCATCTACCACAGATAAGTTTAATTGTTTATTAAAATTAGTTTGTTCATATAATGTATGCTCATACCTTAACTCTATCTTAGCCAGGCTTGGATTTTTTTTAAATATATTAAATGAGCTGATGGCAACATTGTCAATTTGATGCAATGATTTTGCTTAACAACTATCCTTAATTATTTCAATTGGTTTAATCAACTCAAAATTAGCTGCATAGTTTCAAAACAGACTCATTAACTCTTGAGTTTCACAACAGCTGAAATCTATTACTTGTATTTAGGTATTACCTGGCTTGGTATTGATGAAACAAGCTTTTCTCCAAGACAGGGATTTGGGGGTTTGTTGTGCAGTTGTTGGTCTCTGGTATTACTGCTGCCAGCTGTCCCATAAGGCCCAGTTGACGCCATTTGTCCCTTATGTGCCGATGTATGTATTTAGGAAAGAACTGCAGATGCTGGTTTAAATTGAAGAAGGGTCTCGACCCAAAACATCACCCATTCCTTCTCTCCAGAGATGCTGCCTGACCCTCTGAATTACTCCAGAATTTTGTGTCTACCTATGTATGTATTTATGTACATACCTTCCAGGCATTACAAACCTCCTCATGCCAATTTATCGCATTGTCCCTTGCAGAGGATTTCAGTTCCCAGAATATTCTTATCTGCTCAGGGTCAGCTGATTGGGCTGTGTCGGAATAGGTCAACTATTCTGACCAAGGGTCGACCACAAGACCTTTCTTCACTGTACTTCATTGCATTGTGGTTTCCACCAACTCTCTCACTAGTTGGCAGGGTGTCCTTCCAGAGCCCGTTGTGATACTTAACATCTCTCTGGCTGCTGCAGCAGTGTGGTTTGTTGTTATCATTCATTGCCAAAACTTATAAATAATTTGTTACTGTAGATACACTTAATATATCTCCAGTACAATCGTCATCGACTGTAACAGTGGTGTGCATGAAATGGCTGATGCTGGCGATCATTGCATTGGGACCAATGGCAGGATTTGCAGCCAGTCATCATATCCCGATTGGCTCACTGAATTGTGTTCTTTTGTGCTTGCATTCATTACTATTCATCTGTTATTGATAAATTAGTATTTTGGAGGTACGCAGACCAATTGTGGATTGGTTCATTTTTGTTAAAGACCTTTGATATTGAAAACAAGCCGGCACTCCCACTGCTGCAATGTTGATATGCTTGAAAACTTACACCTCGAAATGCTCTCCATGTTGAGCACATTATGATCCAACAGTATCCTAAAACAGGTACTTTGTTCCACACTGTCTTAGGAAGAGATTACTGGGTAGACAGAGGAAGAGATTCAAGGAGTTAAACACAAAATGCTGGAAAAACTCAGCGAGTCGGGCAGCATCTCTGGAGAGAAGGAATGGGTGTCTTTCAGTCTGAAGAAGAGTCATGATCTGAAACGTCACCCATTCCTTCTCTCCAGAGATGCTGCCTGTCTCACTGAGTTACTCCAGCATTTTGTGTTTATCTTCAGTTTAAACCAGCATCTGCTGTTCCTTCCTAAACACGAGATTCAAAAATATCCTCAAGGCCTCCTGAAATAAATGCAACATTCTCATTGACTCTGGGGAAATTCTAGCCCAAGACCACTCAAAGTAGAGAAGAAATATTTGTATTGCTATGAACTTCGAGACCTTAGATCAGGTGCACACAGAAGCTTTTGTTAAGCACAAAATTCCTCATTCACAGGTTGCCCATCCACTCACCCCATTGATCAACGCTTGCTTCATATCTGTGGTACCCACCTTAGAACCCACAAAACCTGAGTGAAAGTAAGTATTCTTGAGGGACTGCCTAGGGAGAAGCAGCATAAAATGTACAGTAAATTAATAATAAAGAGGGAATTGTTTTCTCTAGAACCGAGCGACTATGAAATCACTGAGAACAGATTTTAAATAAGCAGTTGATCATGGCTCAACCTTTAATGGAAAACCAGTGATGTTTGTTCCTTAATTTTCTCAAACTTCTCAAAGGAATTTTTGAGTTGGTTGCACCATCTTATCGATGTTAGGTCATATCGGCATTGAATAAAGTATCCATTAATCACAGCTGCTGTAGGTCTACCTTTTATGTGCCCTTCATTGATCCTGTAATGTAATGCTTCCAGCCAAAGCATTTTAGATTGGCTGTATTTGATGCCAATGGTATTTGGTTGCAGAATTCATAAGCAGTAAACATAAAACAGCTGAGCATTTGATTGGGATTCTTGTAACAGTCGGTAATGCATCGTGAGTGGTCAGAATTCCTATAACTTCCTGGAAAATTGCATCCTCTCATCTCCCTCCTTGTTGGTGAAATTGTCTTTGACCTATTTTATTTTTCGTTAGTCAAGTGGACAATGATAAATCAATATAACAAATAATAATAATAAACTTTATTTCGGACTCGAGGTCCAGACAAGGGGCAACATTACATTAAAAAAAATGCATCGCATATTAAAATATATATATCATAAAGTACATATAAAATCTTAGTATATCACTTATAAAAGCATCATAAATTATAATTTAAAAAAACCCACAATACATGAGTTAAAAATCCAGATTAAAAGATGATCAATGTCCTACAACAAGACAACGATACCAGTGTCTCCACAACTGGGATTTGTAGCGTGTAGTGCTAACCCTTATGTTTGACAAGGCCACAATAATTACTCTTTTAGAGTCATTTATCCTGCAAATGAATTTATACATGTGGTGTCTTAGGATAGCTTCTAAAGTACTGACTCCTGCAGCCACAAACATATTACTGGCACTACACCATCTAGGTTGCCTTAGCAGTGTTCTCATGGCATCGTTATATGCCACCTTTAGTCTCTGCATACTTGTCTTTAAATAGTTCGACCACAGGTGCGCAGTGTAGCGTGGTGTGCAGTATGCTCTAAATAGCGACATCTTCACCACATCTGCACACGCACCAAATTTACGCAAGAGAATATTCGCCTGTACATACAGCATGCGTCGTTGCCTATAAATATCCTCATCATCTGTCATTTGTTCTGTAATAAAATGCCCTAGATATTTTATCTTATTACAGACACTAAGATTATTGTCAGGCAATTTAAAATCAGGAAATTTTAGACATTTATCCTCTTTGGTTCTACAGATCATAACAGCACTCTTACTAGCTTTATATTTAATATCATGTTTCACACCATACACAGAACATATAGTAAGGAGCTGCTGGATACCAGCGCCAGATGGACTAAAGACCACAAGATCATCTGCATACATAATATGGTTCACTAAAATATTACCAATCACGCACCCAGTGTTACAGGCTTTCAATTGTTTAGACAGATCATCAATATATAGATTAAAAAGGACTGGGGACAAAATTCCCCCTTGTCTAACACCATTGCTAACCCCAAATAGGGCTGAGACCCTATTGCCCCATTTTATTTGCAGTCTGGTGGGCATACCAGTAGGCCAGAATTCTCACAATGTATTTAGGCACCCCTCTTTGACTCATTTAATCGAACAGCTTTCTGTGATTAACACGGTCAAAGGCTTTGGAAGCATTAATAAAGCACATAAGGATTGGAGAGTTTTTGCCTCTATATTTGTTTACAATCTATGCACAAGTCATTACCATGTTTAACTGGTTAACTGTGGAGTTAACAAACTCATTTATTCTATCCAGCAGAACTTTTCTAAAACTTTTGACAATATGTTGGCTAAAGCTATGGGCCTGTAATTATTTAGGCTGCCTACTTTACCAGCTTTGTCCTTAATGACCGGCACTAACAGGACAGACAACATTGAGTCTTGGTAACAAGCCATGAATCATAAAGCCAGTAAAACAAATAGCTAGGAGAGGAGCTATCCTCATACTCGCATTCTTAAGATGTTCAGCAGAAATATGATCCAAGCCACTTGCTTTGTTGTTGGACAGCTTGTTCATGGCATGATACACCTCATGTGACATAATCACCATCGAGTCATTACTCTCAATATTGTCCACCCTATACAAGTCACCCTGGACACAGTTGAATACAAGGTGTCCTTGAGGATTCCTTGAATGAGGTTTTTCTTTTACAAATAAATGGTAATTAGAATTTAGGCAGGATCACCATTGCTGTAGCCTTCCTCCTGCCACTAGCCACACGATCACATGCCCCTGCACCTGTAGCGCCAGATCATCATGTTGCTACTATTTTTGTCTTCCTCCTGTTCTTTATTCTGGTATCTGCTCTTCTGGTTGTATACCTCCAGCATATGAACTGAGCTATCCAGGTAGCCAGATTGTTAAATGAATGAATGAATGAAAACTTTATTGTCATTCAGATATACACCTAGACACAGTGCACCTTGAACAAAATTTTGTTGCATTTTACTCTCCAAAATCAGGTAATAGTTAAAAGTTCTAGGTGCGTCCATAAAAATGCCTCATGTGCATGGTTCTGTAAAATAAATATATATAAAAAGTTTTTAACAAATGTCGATATTTAAAAAGTTCTAGCCTCGGTTTTGTTGATTGTTCAGTAATCTTATGGCCTGGGGGATGAAGCTGTTGCAGAACCTGGTTGTCCCGCTCTTCATGCTGCGGTACCTCCTCCCAGAGTTAAGCAGTATGAACAGTCCAAATTGTGGGTGTGTGGGGGCTCTGGTAATGCCCTTAGCTCTAATCAGACAGCGCTTGTACCCCATGTCCATGATGGAAGGAAGAGAAGTCCCAATGATTTTTTCCACTGTCCTCACCACTCTCTGAAGGCACTTCCAATCCGCAGCTGTACAGCTGCCGCACCACGTAGAGATGCAGCTGGTCATGATCGACTCAATTGTGCTTCTGTAGAAAGTGGCGAGGATGGGAGGGTGGAGGTGTAAACTTCTCAACCTGCGGAGGAAGTACAACCGCTGCTGTGCCCGTTTTGCCAGAGATGTAATGTTTGTGGACCAGTTTAAGGTGTCCGTTATATGCACCCCCAGGAACTTGATGCTTTTCACCTGCTCCACTGCTGAGTTGTTGATGCAAAGTGGAGTGTGACTGGGCTGAATTTTCCTTCTGAAATCGACGACAATCTCCTTGGTTTCGTTCACATTTAGGAGAAGGTTGTTCCTGCTGCACCAGCTCACCAGCTGTTCCACCTCCTCTCTATATGCCTGGAGTTTGTGAGCAGTGTGCCCACAAACTCAGATCCTATTTATGCCTTGGCTTTCCTAGTAACACAGGAAGAATAAGTTAGAACCTGTAGCAAAGTCCATGACACTCAATACTGACTGGGCAGTACTGTCAATGAAGGATGTTGGCAAAGTGGAGTCCTTTAGAATGAAGGAGTCTTGTATGCTTCCAGTATACATGACATTGATCTTGAGACTATTCTTCTAATGGTTAATGTAAATTTGGATATGGAGTGAGTAGGTCCTCATGAAGAGATCTGTTTTCCGAAGGGAGATCAAATCATATGAGTGCAGTTCATCATGATTAGCATTGTTGAAGTTGACAATAAGGAAATGCCACATGAATATGAATCCTTATCAATATCACTGAAGAATAATGCCATTGATAAGTAGCATCAGGGACCACCCTGATGCTGCGTTAAGCAGCAAACTGAGAAAGGCATAGACCAGCAGTGTTTAACTGGCTCGCAAGTTAAGATTCACAGTGACCTTTGTGTGTGACTAGAGATTTGAGAATATCGTATGTTTCAGCAACAATGGCCTTCATTCTCCAAAACCTGTGGAAACATTGGTCTTCAGAGTGTTTGAGATGAGAACATGTGTCCCTTTATAGTCTGTGGGTGCTTCCACGTGTATACGTCTCTGCCATCTCTCTCAGCGTTCCAAACCTTGCATTCAGTGCCTGCAAAGATGGCCCTGAAGTACTTACTCAAAACAAACTGCCAATATGATCATGGTAAACATGTTGCATGTGCCAGTTTTTAAGTAGAACTCAATAGATTATTCAGGTCAAGGATTGAATGAATACATAATGCCAATGCAAATAGCTGTGCAATTATTCTTGATTCACAATGCCTGTTTATAGTCTTTAAAATTGCATGCACAGTACAGGAAACTGATCTAAAAGGCCATTAAAATTATTTGTACATTGACACCAACTTGGACAAATCTACTTCTGATATGTAAATTCACTCAATGTAAGGGGGTAGATAATATATTATATTTCGTCTGGTAGATCTGGCGCTTCAATAGCCCATTACCTTAGTCAAGTTAAAAGCTGCAACAGATTTTGTTTAAAACCATCTTTTTCTTCAAACTTGCTTTGGTGTTGTTTGCAATCAACGTAAGGACTAAATTGAGTGACTTACTGAAACTAGAATCTTTACTCTGTCATATTGTATAGTTATCGGATACAACTTTTCCGTGACTTTCACAAATGTTTTTACAAAATTATGTTTTTTTTACAACCTTTTAATTGAGTAAATCCCTTTTTATTTTGCACTTTAAATTGTATTGTTTGCTATGTTTCTATTTGATTTATAATAGAAGTAACCTGGGAAGACCAGCAAAGGAAAATGAATGGTACAGTAGCTGATAACAGGTCAAAGCAGAGGCAGCTTTCTGAGCCAGGTTTGTCAGGCTGTGAAAACCATGGAAAGCATGAGACGCTATATAATTAGCAGTGAATTTTAGGTTTCATGCTTCTTTTGATGGGTGTATGAATGATGTGTTCTTCTCCCCACATAGTGTATCATGTGCATTGCCTCATACGTAATACAGTCTATAAATTGCTATTTTTTGCAGCTTACAATTTTCAGGCTATAAATAAACGGGGATATGACGCAGGGATAGATAGAGGATAGGGATGATTAAGTAGAAAACAAATCTACATTTTAAGAGGCAACTTAACTATTGATTAGTAAATTTGGATTACTTTTTTTTATAATATTATAAAATATAATTAAGTTTTCTATATATTAATCAAAAGGGAAATTGCACAATCATGTCTTTCACAATATTCCATTATTATTTGAAATGACAACTTTAAAATTGATGCTTGTTTAAATTAATATTGTAAAGCAGATCCATTATTTCTGTTGTATTTACCGGCAACATGATAAAATACTGCAGAAGTTAAAAAAACAATATTTATAAAAATATTTATATATTCTAAGAACTTTTCCCAGTAAAAACACACTTACACTCTGTGCAGTATGAACACATTTGTTTGAGAAGTGTTTTTTATGTATTGTTTTTAGTGTGTGCTTATTTAACATAGCATGGTAGTAATGCATTTGTGTTATTTTTGTACTTGTCCTGTGGTTCGTAGAATCAAATATTCCCCGAAAATCTGTTAATCCTTTTGTGCGTTAAATGCAGTGGAACTTCAGTTATCAGGATATATTAAAAATTCAAGTGTATTAATAACCTCAAAATGTACAACGACAATGCTATTGGAGAAAAACTTTGATTCTAATTGGTTTATGTTGAGACTTGTGGATCGAGCAGTGGGTTCGGGAAGAGCTTTCATTTCTCAAAAATCTCAAAAAGAGGGCGTGAGAGTCTCCTCTACGGATTGAGGCAGGTTATCAGAACGGAAGAAAACTAAATTTTCCCGACTCATAAATGTGCTCTGTGAAACCTGACTTGCTCTGTACTGAAACTGCATCAGAAATTTAATATGTTTTGATATCTTTCACCCTAAATCGGCATAAATTCATGACAAAAAAATAAAGACCATTTCATTTAACAAATAAACTGGAGGTACTTTAAAGTTAGAGGCTTTACCATTTTTATGCTGTTTAGTGACAGGTGAAACCAAATTCATAGAGTTCACAGCACAGATAACTGAAGGACTGCTGTAATAGTTTGTGATTGATTACTTGGTTATCCCTGTACATACACTGTGAATAATAACATCTTCCTTGCTAGAATTAATAACAACGTTGGATACTCACAGTTTCTTGATATCAAAAATAATCTAGATATTTCTGAAGAAAAGACTGTGTCAATTGTATTTATGAGGATGAACAATAGGTTTCACTGTGCTTGGTTGAAGCAGCAGGTTCTTTGGGGAATGAAGCCCACCTACCCTCTGCTATTCAACATGGGCTAGATGTAAGGAACTCTCCAGTGAGTCCACCAATGGGTCTAACAGCTGCACAAACAGAATTTCCAACCCACATGAAAATATATGTTTTCAATTTAATTTGATTTTTTTATGTTGTAATTAGTATGATGTATTTTAAGTATTCATTATTTTCTTTTTAATTATTTTTAAATAGCTTACATATTATTTTAATTCATTTCAATATTTCTAAATATCCAAGCAATGTTGGGTATATCCAGGACCGTGTTACACTACTGAGATACTCCACATTGCGGAATGGTCATGGTGTGAAGGGCTATGCTATGGCCATTCCATGGGTACCTCAGTCAATACATGCTACTGGTAGATTAATATGTGTTTCTGGTGCAGTCAGCAGATTGATTAAGCATAATTCAGCCCATTAATGAACTTTGTAGTATATCTGAGTTAAGTTACTGTCAACTGTTGGTATATCGTGTAAAGCTGTTTTGTAGATAATCTTGCATCAACCAAGCTTTTTCAAAATCCTTTCTGCATAGTGAAGGTTGTTTAATAAATTATAACTTAAAACTGAAATGAATTGCTTGGAGATATGATTTTGTCATCTGATCTCCAACGTAATCTGGTCATTTGCAGTGCTCTTTTTGTCCAGTTATCACAAATATAGTGGTTCCAAATTATTGCTGCACTTTGAGATTTTCATAACTTCTTTCTTAATAAATTATCATCGTAAAAGACCAAATAATTTCCAATGAAGTTTGTTGACGTTCGATATTATTGTACGATGTCCAAAAAGATGATTTTCAAATTGATTTTTTTATAATAAATCCTATTTCAAAACGCACACTGTGAATGAATAATTAGTCAATTATGAGCCAAGTATTGCTGAAAGCTTTTTAATTTGCATTCAGCAACTAATTATACTAAAAGGTACTAAAGAAGATGAAGATGCTAATATTACCCTGTTACAAGATATCACTCAGTAATGGGATCTTCCCATGCCATAGAAACATAGAAACATAGGTGAAGGAATAGGGCATTCGGCCCTTCGAGGCAGCACCACCACTCAATATGATAATCTGAAGTCAGTACCCCATTTCTGTTTTTTCCCCATTTCACCGTGATTTCTTTAGCCCGATGAGCTAAATCTAACTTTTTCTTGAAAACATCCATTGAATTAGCCTCCACTGCCTTCTATGGCAGGGAATTCCACAGATTCACAACTCTCCGGGAGAAGAGGTTTTTCCTCATCTCAGTCCTAAATGGCCGACCCCTTATTCTTAAACTGTGACCCCTGGTTCTCGACTCTCCCAACATTGGGAACATTTTTTTGCATCTAGCCTGTCCAATCCTTGAAGAATTTTATATGTTTCTATAAGATTACCTCTCATACTTCTTAATTCCAGTGAATACAAGCCCAGTTGACCCATTCTTTCATCATATGACAGTCCCGCCATCCCGGGAATTAACCTGATAAACCTACACTGCACTCCCTCAATAGAAAAAATGTCCTTACTCAAATGAGGAGACCAAAATTGCACACAATACTGCAGATGTAATCTCACCAGGGCCCTGTACAACTACAGAAGGACCTCATTGCTCCTAAACTCAAATCCTCTCGCAATGAAGGCCTCATGCCATTAGCTTTCTTCACTGCCTGCTGCACCTGCATGCTTACTTTCAGTGACTGATGTATAAGCACCTCGTTGCACCTCCCCTTTTCCTAATCTGACACCATTTAGATAATAATCTGCTTTCCTGTTATTGCCACCAGTGGATAACCTCATATTTATCTACATTATACTGCATCAGCCGTGCATCTGCCCACTCACCCAACCTATCCAAGTCACCCTGCAGCCTCATAGCATCCTCATCACAGCTCACACTGCCACCCAGCTTTGCGTCATCTACAGACTTGGAGTTGCTATATTTAATTCCTTCATTTAAATCATTAATATATATTGTAAATAACTGGGGTCCCAGCATCGAGCCTTGCAGCACCCCACGAGTCACTGCCCTGCCATTCTGAAAAGGACCCGTTAATTCCTACTCTTTGTCTGCCAACCAGTTCTCTATCTATGTCAATACCCTACTCCCAATACCATGTGCTCCAAATTTGCACACTAATCTCTTGTGTGGGACCTTGTCAAAGGCTTTTTGAAAGTCCAGTTACACCCCATCCACTGGCTCTCCCTTGTCCATTCTACTTGTTACATCCTCAAAAAATTGCAGAAGATTAGTCAAGCATGATTTTCCCTAACTTTGACCGATCCTGTCACTGCTTTCCGAATGTGCTGCTATTACATCTTTAACAATCGACTCAAGCATCTTCTCCACTACCGATGTAAGGCTAACTAGTCCATTTTCTCTGTCCCTCCTACCTTAAAAAGTGGGGTTACATTGGCTACCCTCCAGTCCACAGGAACTGATCCAGTGTCAAGAGAACATTGGAAAATGATCACCTACATCCACGATTTCTAGGGCCACCTCCTTCAATACTCTGGGATGCAGATCATCAGGCCCTGGGGATTTATCAGCCTTCAGTCCCAACAGTTTACCTAACACCATTTCCTGACATGTGGATGTCTTTCAGTTCCTTCCTCCCATTATATCCTCGGTCTGCTAGTATTTCTAGGAGATTGTGTCTTCCTTAGTGAATTCAGAACCAAAGTACTCATTTAACTGTTCTGCCATTTCTTTGTTTCCCATTGTAGATTCACCTGTCTCTGATTGTAAGGGACCTATGCTTGTCTTCACTGATCTTTTCCTGTTTACATGCAGTAGCTAAAGAAGCTTTTAGAGTCATTTTTTATATTCCCTGCTAGCTTTCTTTCTTGCTCTTTTTTCCTCCTCTTAATTAACTCCTTTGTCCTCCTATGTTGAGTTCTAAATTTCTCCCAGTCCTCCAGTTTGCTGCATCTCTGGCCAATCTATATGTTTTTTCCTTGGATTTAACACTATCCCTGATTTCCCTCATTAGCCACAGTTGAGCCGCCTTCCCCGTTTTATTTTTTTGCTAGACAAGGATGAACAGGGTTCATCCATGCGGTCTTTAAATCTTAAATGTCACTGTATATGCTATTTTTAAGAGAGCTGCACAACTAATTTCCAGATGATAATAGTACGGCATGATAAGCAACTTAATCAGTATGCAGTTGAATATAGTTTGCAGTGAGAAATAGAGATTAAAGCTCTTGGATTTTCAGAATAAAATGTTGGCCATTATTGATTAGATTATTCTTTTCAAGCTTTTCAATTTGTAATATCTTAATTATATTACTTATGCTAGAAATGATAAAGCTACACATTCAAAATCTTGAAGCAAAATAGAGCATCATCAATTTCTTCATTACTTTTAGTCTTTAATAAAAACATGGCAAATACTTAATTTAACGATTGTTAATTCCATGTCAGTACAAATCTGGAATCTGTTCTTCATCTTCCCATCACTAAAAATGTAAATAACATCCAATTGAGGCCTGGACTTTAGATCCAAATTAATCTTAAGCTTCATTTGTTTAAGACAGGGAGCAAATATGAAATATTTGAAAGTAGGGAGTCATATCATGAATCAAAACAATAGGAAATCTGCTGAGAATATTGTCAATAAATCATGATTTCCTTCCTCTATTACAGCATTAATCTTGATAATATTTGACTAGCCTGTTTAGCATCAATGGAAAGTCCTTAATGAACTGAGTTTATTTGCCTACTTGTGGGTCAAGCAATCCTTTACCTTCAATCAGAACTATGTCGTATTACAGCTATACTAATTTCAGTCAGAACCTGACTATTAAACTGATCAAGTACATTTCTATCAGTTTTGGTTTCATCATCTGAAAACATCACACACTCTCATCTTCATTGTCTATGTCTTGCTTTTTGTGATCACAGAAGAATTTATTTTTCAAAAGGATATCTGAAGACATAGGAGCAACTTTATAGAAGTTATACTTTGGCTCAATAAGAAATATCTAAAATATTTTTAGAAGAGAAACAGAAATCTGGGAATCAGGTAGGATGAGCTGGGTGGCGCAGTATACGTTTCAGTTATTGAAACACCGATGGCATCTTATTTACCAAATACTGCCTGTATTCAAATATGGATGCCAAACTCGCTTTAACAATAGCTATATTCAGTCTCTGTACATTTTCAATTGTTATAATTCCAAGCATTGCTTATTGCAGAGGCACTTTTAGAAGCTGGATCTATGGGTCTTTAGTCTGTGGAAGAGAGGCAGATTTAGTCATGAAAATGAGAAGCCAGCTGACATACCCCTATATTTATGTCTGCTTGCCTCCAAAAATGGCAGCGAAACCAGTCATTTTGTGCTTGAAACCTATGATAATCAAATTAAACTGATATTTGGTTATTCAAAGAAGGTTCATTTTTTGTTATAATCAATAAGTTTGATAACAATACTGAGAAGAATCTAATTGTTCACACTTAGCCAGAAACAGTCTTCAATATCAGTTTTATTTTCTGAACAGCCTCTCAGCTTTGTTATTATCCCTTATGTGTTTGCATTTCCTACTGTCCCTTAATATCCTTAATTTAGAGACAAGAAAAATAGGAAAAAGAGAAAATAAACCATGCCATTTATTCGCATGAATATATTCTGATATTCTTGAAGATCATACTCCCTCCAAGGTATTCTAGGTTGGATTAACCAAACTCATGCTCATCAACATCATTTCTATGTTTTTGAAGGAAGAAGTTTCTAGAAATAACACTACATTCATGATCTTACTAATACAATGCTATACTTAAGGATTTATATATTTTTGCTGTGCAAGCTTCAGTGAAGAAAGGCTTCAAATATACTTCAAATGATTCAATTTACACATAACATGCTTGGACAAAACTCAATAGAAATATTTAGTGATGCAATGAACAACATTGGATTTTTAACTGCGCAGTTTACTGTAAAAACACATTAAAATGAATGCAGTAAAAATTCAAATACCCTTTCACATGCGATTAACAAGGTTAGCTTGAAGTAAACAAAATTGAAAAATATAATTGTAAAAATATACCATATGAATTGAGCCAGGTGATTAAGAAAAAAATTTATTGTCACATATCAATAAGACTACAATCGCTTAGCTTTGCTGACAGAAAATGTTAGAATAAAATTTACAGATAGAGAATAGCAGACGGTATGTGGGTTCTTTAGCAATGCCCCATAGCTTCTCACAATTTTCTTTCAGGCCCGCATGTCATTTGGTGATTTTAAAAGTAGTTCAATTCCGACGCACACCCCCATCCACATTAACGGGACAGAGGTGGAAATTGTTTCCAGCTTCAGGTTTCTGGGGGTCAACATCTCATATGACCTCTCTTGGACCCACAATACCTCAACTCTGGTCCAGAAGGCTCACCAGCGTCTCTTCTTCCTGAGGAGACTGAAGAAGGTCCACCTGTCTCCTCAGATTCTGGTGAACTTCTACCGCTGCACTATCGAGAGCATCCTTACCAAGAGAAGATACAAGATACATTTAATTGTCATTTGGACCCCTTGAGGTCCAAACGAAATGCCGTTTCTGCAGCCGTACATTACAAACAAATAGACCCAACACACAACATAATTTACATAAACATCCATCACATTGCTGTGATGGAAGGCCAAATAAACTTATCTCTCCACTGCACTCTCCCCCCCCCGATGTCAGAGTCAAAGTCATAGCCCCCGGCTGGCGATGGCGATTGTCCCGCGGCCATTAAAGCCACGCCGGGTGGTGCGAGGTCGCACACCGGGTTCTTGATGTTAGAGCCCCCGGCGTGCGCTCGCAGAGTCCCGCGGCCATTCCAAGCCGCGCGGGGCAGTGATGTAGGCCCCGCTCCAGGAGCTCTTCAACCCCGCAACTCGGGCGGGGGAAGTCGCCGTTGCGAGAGCCCTGAAAAACGGTCTCCCTCCAGGGACCCGCGGGCTCCCGGTGCCACCGTCCACAGACCTGCCGTTGAAGCCTCCGACTCTCCGGTCGGGCCGCAGCAGCAGCAGCAGCAGCAGCGCTCCTCCACCGCTCCACCCGCTCCGGACTCGGCCAGCTCCGCGACGGCGACAGTGAGTCGTCTGCACCAGAGTCCCCGGTCTCTTCCTGTTGGAGGCCGCTCCTCGTTGCAGCCCCAACGATAACGGAAACCCAACGAGAAAAGGTCGGGTCTCCCGTGCAGGGAGAGATTTAAAAAGTTTCCCCCCCCCCCATTCACACACTCCCCCACCCACCCCCCCCCACACACACACCCCAACAAAAAAATACAAAAACTACATAAATACATAGACTGTATCACAGTACGGAAGACATTGCAGAGGGTGGTGAAAATTGCCCAACGCATCACCGGTTCCTTACTCCCCTCCATTGAGTCTGTCCAAAGCAAGCGTTGTCTGCGGAGGGCGCTCAGCATCATCAAGGACTGCTCTCACCCCAACCACAGACTGTTTACCCAGAAATAAATTGCACTACTACGACTGTATGCATGTAAATATATTTATTTATTGCTCATATTCTATGTCGCTCTTCTAGGGAGATGCTAACTGCATTTCGTTGTCTCTGTACTGTACACTGCACAATGACAATAAAGTTTGAATCTGAATCTGAATCTGAAATAAGCATGAGTTGCTATTTCTCCTCCTCTGGTACAGTTACCTTCTCCCTTAACTCAGCTGCCAACACAATCACTTCAAAAGATAACCTCTGCCTCAATTTGTTTACAAATTACCCAATTTTCACATTACTTTCCTCTCCAAGGTCCTTAAATAAAGCCCTTGTACCTTTCAAAATTCATGCTCATTTTTCCCAGAACCTTTGGTGCTCCCATTGGAACATGCTTTTATGCCAATCATGGTATGGAACCAACTTGACAAATTGTAACTTGCTCTTGGCATGTGTTTCTGTATTCCTTGGTCACCAGACCAAAGCCTAGCCTTTTTTTTAAATAAATTAAAATAAAAGACTGACTTTAAATTTCCAATCTGCCTTGGCTGAATTTAAGCTTGTAATTCATTGTTTGTAGGACTAGTTATTTCTAGATTATTAATCTTTGTAATTTAACCATTGGGCCACCATTCTTAGTACACAACATTCCTTAGATCACAGTTTGAACGTTGAATAACTCCGATCACCACATTACAGAAAAGATGGAGAGAGTCGGAAAGTATGCGGAGTAGACTTATGATTCTATTCCCAGAACTGAAGGTGTAGAAAATTATTTAGGATTCAGAAACAATAGATAGGATGCTTGTTATCCCTCTGAATACATAAACCTAATAATATTATTCGTATTGCAGTATGCACTTATTACTAAGATATATTCTCGGAATTCAATTTAAATGCAACTCAATTTTTTCAGTGGGTCTAAAAGAGAATGATGGGGACAAAAATGCTCAGCTCCTTCACCTTCCTGAATGTTTGGTTTGGTTTGCTTTGATTTGGTTTGGTTTGACTTCTTATTATTATCATGTGTACCAAGATACAGTGAAACACTTTTTTCGTGCTATCCAGTCAAATCATATCATACATGAATGGAATCATGCCAAACATTGGTACAACAGGTTGTGCAAAGAGAAAAAAAACCAGCGTACAGTTTATGTAGTGTTACAACTACAGAGAAACAGCAAATTAAAAAATATTCAAGGACTGCAAGGAGGTAGGTTGGGATATTGTGACCTTTAACTTATGAGAGGTCTGTTCAGTTTTGCAGTTTAATAACGACATGTCCTGGGCATGACCTAACAGATGCTCTATCCATTCCCACCAGAGTATGTGAGATCAATATTTATCACCATGTGTGCATTTTCTGTTAATTGCTATTGGAGAGGAGCTGGAAGCAACAATGTCAAGGAGAGTAATAGCAAAATAATGGAGCCCCATCTCCTGGACCTGAGGAATGGATCCAAGGAAAAATGCATTTTCAATTGAAAACCTGCATTTCAATCTCTTACCTGCTATATCAGTTGTTCAACATTTTCAAGATACTTATGGCTAGAGCCAGGATTTTGCCATAAATGCCATGTGCCTTGTCATGCATTTTTTGATGATTTCACCAGGATAATGCCTTTTTCACGATTGTGTGTCTACATCAGCCTTTTTTTGCCATTTTGCTAAAAGGTTGTGCTATTTTCTCTAGTTGTACCATGATTACAATGAAGTTTTCTATGTCCCGTTGAGTGTAGTTTGCAGTGGGTTTTTTTTTAATTGTTTTTAACTGGGTATGTGGGGGGGGGGGGGGGGGGAATTTAAAATCTCTTTCCTGTGCGGGGGACCCGACCTTTTCCCTGTCGGGTCTCCGTTGTCATTGGGGCTTAGCACCGTGGAGCGGCCTCCAACCGGAACGACCTGGGGGCTCCAGTCACGGAGCCTGCTGACCTACCATCGTAGGGCTGGACGGCTTCGGAGCATGGAGAGCTGTGGTGGCGCACGGCTGCGACCCGACTCCAGAGCTCGGAGGCTCCAACCGCAGGTCCAGTGGACGGTGACATCGGGAGCTCGTGGGTCCTTGGTGTGAGACCGCTTTTTGGAGCTCCCGCAATGGCAACTTCTCCCGCCCGAGTTGTGGGGTTGAAAATAACCTGGAGCAGGGCCTTACATCGCCCGGCGCGGCTTTAACGGTCGCAGGACTTGCTAGCGCCCGCCGGGGGCTCCAATGTCAAGACCCAGGGCGTGGCCTTGCATCGCCCGGCGCAACCTTAATGGCCGCGGGACAGTTACCATCGCCTGCTGGGGGCTTTGACTTTAACTTCAAGAGAAGAATGGGGAGAGATAAGACTTTGCCTTCCATCACAGTGAAGAGGAGATTCACTGTGATGGATGTTTGTGTAAATTGTGTTGTGTCTTGGTTCTTTTCTTGTTGTATGACTGCAGAAACCAAATTTTGTTTGAACTTCAGTTGAGGTTCAAGTGACAATAAACGGTATTGTATTGTTAACACGTTAATATTAATGTTATTATTAACGTGTTAACATAGTATAACTTACAAGAAAACTTCCACCACCAGGGCGAAACTGGGGGCGCCACCTTTGATTATACTTATGAATAGAATGTTTAAGAAAGAACTGCAGGTGCTGGAAAAATCGAAGGAAAGCAAAAAATGTTGGAGAAATTCAGCGGGTGAGGCAGCATCTATGGAGAGAAGGAATAGGCGACATTTCAGGTTGAGACCTTTCTTCAGACTGGTGGGGGGGGTGGGGCGGGAAAAAGAAAGGAAGATGCAGAGACTAGAAGGAGAGCTGGGGAGGGGGAGGAGGGATCTAATGGCTATCTAAAATTAGAGAAGTCAATGTTGATACTGCTGGGGCGAATTACCCAAGCTTGTCTCCTCACTCCATTTACTGCTGGCTCCAGTCGCAAATCTGAGTTTTCGAATGATCTGTGCAAGGCATTCATTGATGCTGGAATTCCACTGTGGAAATTGGAAAACAAATCTCTAAGAGGTTTATTTAGAGAAATACACAGAGGAACATATACCAAGCGAGTCATCATTATGGAAAAATTATGTTGACAGCAACTTCAACATTGTTGTGCAGAAAATTAGAGATGAAGTTGCAAGCAACAAAATATAGATCTCAATAGACGAGACAACCGGTGCTGTGAGGAGATATGTTGCCAATGTGGTCATCAGTACACTGGAGGCAGGTCAATCATCAAAGGAGTATTTGTTGACATCGGAAGTAGTGGAGAAGTCAAACAGCTCAACAATTGCTCAGTTGTTTACATCTTCATGCTGTACTTTGGCCAGAAGGTATAAAACACGATATCTTCTGTTTCTGACTTAACATTTTATTCCCCAAAATGTTGCATTTGAGCTCAAGGACTTCATAGAATTGCCAAGCACATACGTAGCTTGTTTCCAAATGTCGATCGCCTAGTTTCCAATGTCAAGAAAAACTTCTTTAAAGCAGTTATTCTTCCTGTGCAGTTGTTTAAGGAAATGGCCCCCTAGATTCCGCTACCTTGTCAGCTCGTTTTGACTAGGTGGGGTACATGGCTCTCTGCTGAACTCTGCTATGCTGCAAACTTTGAAAAGATAAAAGAAATCGTCAACTGTTTTGAAGAAGAAAAAAAATCTGCAGCAGTCAGGATCGTCAGTGAAATCATGCAGAAAAAGTCCCTCCACTGCGATCCTGTGTTTATTGCTACCAATTTTGCAATCTTCCCACAAGCTATCACTTCCATTGAGAAACGTGGCGAAACATTAGTGCATAACTTGCAGGTTTTCAACAAAGTAACTGACGATATTCGTAAAGTTCCTGGCAATGTCGGTAAAGACAGGCAAGGAAAATGTGAGAGAGTGATTTTAGCTAACAAAGATCTTGAAGAAATACAAAACCTTGCTAAAGTTCTGAAAGGTAGTTGTAATGCACAAGATATCGACTTGAATATAGTCTGTAGGTTGTTTCGGGTATGCACCAGTGACCTCAGCTGAGGTAGAAAGAAGTTTTTCACAATTGAAGCATATTCTGTCTGATAGACGGCATAGTTTAACACCAGATAATTTGAAAAAAAAATGCTAGTAGTTAGGTGCAACCACGTCATTTAATGTTGGATACATTTATATTATCATTTTAAACCATATTTTGGTGGTGGAAATAAATGCCTGTTATGCCTTTTTTGTCAATAAGCCTTTTTCATGCCTTTAATTTTATTATACCTTTTGGCCTGCCTATTTCAGTGTTTTTTAGTGCCTAAACATTCCTGGCTCTACTTATGGCAAATATTTGCTTAAGACCCATGGATATTTAGAGTGTAGGAAGGAAATGTAAATGCTGGTTTACACCATGAAGATAGATGCAAATGCTGGAGTAATCTGGCGGGACAGGCAGCATCTCTGGATAGAAGGAATGGGTGACGTTTCGTGTCAAGAACATTCTTCAGACCTCTGAAGAACGGTCTCAACCCAAAACATCACCCATTCTTTCTCTCCAGAGAGGCAAACTGTCCTGCTGTTGCTCCAGCATTTTGTGCCTTTTTTGGATTTTTATAGTCTATAGCATTGAGTGATAACTGGTGTGTAGCTGAGAGATCAGTTGTATTTGTACTGCTATCAAGGTTACTGACGGTGGCATCTGCACATTAACGGGGGATTAGTCTCAAGCAAACAAATGGTAATACTTAAGGAAAGATTGTCAAATCCAATATGGTGCAAACATATCAAAACAAAAAACATCTTAAAGTCTGGTAGGAACAACTTCAGCATGTGAAGTCACCGACATTGCAATTGTTGAACATGTAGCACAAATTTAAATGACAATCTAAAGAATGAGAATAATTAAGACTATTTTTGCTAAGATGGCATTAGAATATTCCATGCACACGTTGTACAATTAATCAGGAATGTTTAACATTGCACACTGCCCAGTTGTTTGTCTAAATGGAGTTTGCTGAAAATAAACATCAAATTTAAGTAGAATAATAATTTCATCATCTCTTTTCCACTTAACCTACCCAATAAAACAATACAGCGACTTAGAAATTCATTTAGAATAACACAAATTTTTCCAAAGTTATCAAATGAAAATGCTTGCTTCCTCCCAGTATTTGTGTTATGGCGGCCATTAAGCTTTCATGTCTATGGGACAGGACGTGCTTGTAATTGATCCTCAGGCAAGTGCTCGGATAAAACTGACAGAATGAATGAATGAATGAATAAGTTTGTTGGCCAAGTATTCACATACAAGGAATTTGCCTTGATGCTCTGCCCGCAAGTGACAACAGAACATACAGTGACAGTTAGGAGTGTTAAAACATTAAACATTAATAATAAAACATTATTGATTAAACATGTTAATTAAACAAAATACCAGAGCAAAAGGTGGCTACAGGTTTTTGGTTATTGGGTAGAGCTACTACTCGTGGAAAAAAAGCTGTTTTTTATGTCTGGCTGTGTGGCTTTGACAGTCCAGAGTTGCCTTCCAGAGGGAAGTGATTCAAAGAGTTTGTGGCCAGGGTGAGAGGGGTCAGAGATGATCTTGCCCGCTCGCTTACGGGCCCTTGCAGTGTACAGTTCGTGAATGGGGGGAAGGTTGCAGCCAATAACCTTCTCAGGTGATCGGACGATTCGCTGCAGCCTCCAGGTGTCGTGCTTGGTGGCTGAGCCAAACCAGACCATGATGGGGAAGGTGAGAACATACTCTACGATGGCCGTGTAGAATTGGACCATCATTGCCTGTGGCAGATTGTGCTTCCTCAGCTGCCGCAGGAAGTGCATCCTCTGTTGGGCTTTTGTGGAGTCGATGGTAGCCCCCCACTTAAGGTCCTTGGAGATGATGGTTCCCACGAACTTAAAAGACTCCACAGATGTGACTGTGGTGTTGTTGATGGTGAGTGGGGTGAGGGGAGGAGGAGCTCTCCTAAAGTCTACAATCAATTCCACTGCCTTAAGAGCATTGAGCTCCAGGTTGTTGCTATTACACCAGGATGCCAGCTGTGACACTTCCTGTCTGTAGGCGGATTCCTCCCCATCTTGGATCAGTCCAATCAGGGTTGTGTCATCCGCAAACTTGAGAAGCTTGACAGAGGAGTCAGTGGAGGTGCAGTCGTTGGTGTAGAGAGCGTAGAGGGGAGGGGAGAGTACGCAGCCTTGCGGTGCTCTTATGCTGAGCGTTTGCGGGTCCGAGATGTGCTTTCCCAGCCTCACATGCTGCTTCCTGTCTGTCAGGAAGCTAGTGATCCACTGACAGAGGGGTTCAGGCACAGTCAACTTGGAAACATTTGGAGTGTTGTAGCTCTGGCACAATAGTGTTGAATGCAGAGCTAAAATCAACAAACAAAATCCTCGCATAGGTCCCCTGGTGGTCTAGGTGCTGTAGGATGATATGCTGGCCAAGGTTGACTGCGTCATCCACTGATCTATTGGCCCAGTCTGAAAGTCTTGGACGTGTTGACATATAAAAGTCTAAATTCCCAAACCACCCAAGTTAACCCGTGAGATCTGATCGAATAACTTTTCATGAAAAACTAATGGTTCTCCACTCCCAGTCTGAAAATAATTGCTGGATGAGGGATGATTTTATATTTCTAGCTGAATTTAGAAGAGTTATATTGGAGAATGTGAGGCACTTCAAGATTGTACTGTTATCTCACTGTCCTAACCTGGGCTTGCTGCCCACTGTAGGAACCATTAGTCTTTGCTCCTCAATGTCGTTTTGCAACATTGCCAGAAGAAAAATTGTGGTAGGTCCTAAGGAAGCATTTGACGTCCTAGAAAGCTGCAGATCAAGTCCTGGTAAATGAGATGAGTACAGATGGGTACAGATTAGTATTGATATTCAACATGGACATGTGTGCTGAATGCCTCTATAATATATGATTTGTTAATGCCATTGCTGAAATGTTGTTTTAATTTTTTTTTGGAAATAATTGAATTGTTTGAATTATTGAGACGAGCTGATGTCTGTGACAAATGACTTTAGTTAATTTGATGCATTCCACACACTTGGCTAAGTACAAAAGGGTGACACATTTTTGCTGAAGAGTGCACATAATATCAGTAGCATATGTACGCCACTTCTGATTCATTGCTTTGCTCACTGTGGCATTTTCTAATGCAGCACTCAGCAGATTTTTGTTGTAAATTTGGCAGCTTAGTTTATGTCATTTCATAAACTCTTTAAGTAAATAATAAACCTTCCATAAAAGTTTTAATCTTGTTCCAGAAACATTATCATGCGTGCTAAAACAAATGCAAAAAGTGCCTGTACACTCTTCATTCTTTTAGCTGAAATATTTTAACCTGTATGAAATAAATAGTATGATGATAGAACAATTATTTGAACTAATTGATGGCTGCATCAGGTGTGGGCCACATTTAACATGGATGAATGTTACTTGAATGTTGAATTCTGAAGCCTTGTGATGGAGGCTAGACATGGGGACAAAGATGAATGAGCAATCTAGGACATAATTTGGCCACGATGTTTTCAGCATTCTTGATCACCCATTCTTGACCACTTACTCAGGTTTAAGAGGAATCTCTCTCCCTTTAGGTTTTGTTGGCTATTAAGAATGATTGTCACGTGTTATGTGTCATTTTACTTCGGAGTCACGTGAGTGACTACGTGAAGAACCCTGCCAGGACGCATGCGTGACATATCGCTACACGCATTGCAACGAGTCACAGCAGGGCGGCAGAATTTGAAAGTCAGGAACAGCAGGTAAGGGGACTCTGCGTTCCTTCCACTTACCTTACAGGTGGAGGCATGGACCAGATCCATGAAGGCTGCGAAAAAGCTGGCGGGGGAGAACCGCGGAGTTGCGGGCAGCCAGCAGCAGCAGCAACGGCACACCAATCTCCCATAATGGGAACAGCTGTGCCCGACTTCGCTCCCGCATCGGCCACGGCCAGGCGGTAGAGCGAAGCAGAAAACTAACAGAGTCGTTGACTCCGATGAGTCCGACTCTGAATAGCTGCGAGCGGCCAGTGCCCGTGAGCATTGGGGCCGGTTGGAGCGGCTTCAGGAGCAGCCGTGAGCGGTCAGTGCTCGTGAGCGGCCAGTGCCCATGAGCATTGGGGCCGGTTGGAGCGGGGAACTAGAGCAGCCGCGAGCGGCCAATGCCCGTGAGCATTGGGGCCGGTTGGAGCGGGGAACTAGAGCAGCCGCAAGCGGCCAGTGCCCGTGAACATTGGAGCCGGTTGGAGCGGCTTGAGGACAGGAGCAGCCGCGAGTGGCCAGTGCCCGAGAGCATTGGAGCCAGTTGGAGCGGCTGTTGGAGCAAATACTCCAAAGTGACAGGCTCCGGGAGATGGAGATTATATGGCTGGCACACAGTCCCTATGCCAATTTACTAGCAGTCTGATGGATAGTTTGTTCCCTGCCAGTTTCCATTAAGGCTGTACCATATTTACCAGCAAAGTCAGTGCCATGTGAACTGTGTTAGCAGTGAACCGCAGATGACCTGTAGTTAACACATATGTGGGTACATCTAATTGGTAATCTAGCCAGCCATCTTGGTACGATGCTCGCCAGATAGTACCCTAGGATCAATACAGAAGCTGACACAAAGTTCCCCTCTGAAAGAATATAAGTACGAAGTATTCCATTAACCCAAGATGAAGTGGCAACCACCTCTGATTATGATAAGGATATTTAGTACACGAGTTTCTGTGATTCTTATTGGATGTCTCCATAACATCTATAATGTGTGTACGTAGTTTAATAATGCTTCAATTGTTGCTCCCTTGTCTGAATGATGTTCAGTTCAGTACATGCTGAACTAAGGAGCAAGTAATGAATACCTCCACATTCTATATCAGTGGTTTGGGAGGTTCCAGGTTTGCATATAAGGCCAGTGCATCCTGGTGAACTAGTGTCATGTCTATTTCTAATAGTGCGGCCGATAATATCCCGCTGATAGGACTTTAGAACTTTCTTTCGGTTCAATACCTTGTCCTGTTATGTTCCCGGAGGTAAATGTCTTGCCAACACCTCAGCAAAGGTATTGGCTTGCAGGTGATGTGTAGACATGTACTTAATGCTGGCAGCCATCCTGGCCTCTAGATCTTTGCCAGTCTGTTCTTGCTGAAAGTATTGCCCCACCATGTCCAGCAACTTGGTTTCCTCGTCCTCCATATGGGAATGTGGCTCCATCTCTGGTTCAGAATCTAACACAGGCAGCCCTTCAATACCCTCTTCCGAGGAGGATGAAATGTCAAGCAGCCCTTTATGGTAATCTGCTGAGGGACTTACACCTATGCCACTGTGGCTATTGTCCATATCCTGGAGCCTGTCACTCTGGAGAAGTTCCTCCAACAACCGCTCCTGCCGACCTACGTGCTCTCGGGCACTAGTCGCACGCGGTTTTTGCCGCAGCCGGTCCCCATGCCTACGGGCACTGATCGCTCCCGGCCGCCCCATATAATTGTGCCGTTCCTCGCAGTCCCGGTTCACCTGTCGCTGACGGCTGAACATGCTGCAGCCTCTTGTACCGGTTTCCCAGCTCCGCGAAAGTGGCCGCTGCTGGCTGCGCTATATCCTGCAGCTGCTCATCCTTACTCCGGTATCAGTAAGTATTATCCGGAGGCTGTTTCTCCACATCATTTTCGCAGTGATGTACTTTGCGTTTGCCTTCCCGCCCGGTCTAGGATTTGATTTTCCTGGCGCGGGGTTTAAATCCGGCACAGCTGATGTCTCCCCTCCTTCAGGGTTATGTAAACCTGTGCCTTGGTCAGGGTCTGACCAAATTTGGTCCTGCCCACTCTCCTCCGAGGAGTAAGAGATATTCTCCGGCCCCACACGTGGTACCGCTGTGGGGCTTACCTCTTGCCCACTGTGGCTAGCCTCCACATTCATGGGACTGCCACCATGGAGGAGCTCCTCCACTTCCACCTGTTTTGGTGTGATTTGCACTTTCGGAGATGGTGGTGCTGATTTCTTTCTTTCTTCCACCCATTTCGGAGATGGTCTCTGTGAAAATTTGTTGTAATTGATGGCCAGTCATGTGATTTATACTGGCTGCCATCCTTGGATCCCAGTCTCCACCATCCAGCAGCTTCTGGATTATGTAATCCTGTGTGGTCAGGGTCTGGCCCATCAGGGCCCTGCCTACTCTTTTTTAAAGAGTTAGAGATATCTAGGGGTCCCGCACTGGGTACCCATGTGGGGCTTACCTCCTGCCCACTGTGGCTAGTCTCCACATTCATGTGACTGCCACTGTGAAGGAGCTCCTTTTTTCCTCCGCTGTTCCCGTCCCCCGTACACACGGGCACTGGTTTGCGGGTTTTCCTCGCCCAGCCGCTGACCGCACCGGTCCTGTATGTAGGTCCACCACTCCACACGGTCCCGGTACTCACAGGCACCTGTGCTGGCTGCTGATCATGCTGCAGCCACTCGTACCGGCTTCCTCCAGCGTGGGCTAGCGGGTCCAACTCGTACTCAGTGCTCTTCGGCACTGACAGCTCGTCGCTATTTTTAGGACATTGCGGAAGTGCCCTTGATGCACCCTCTCCGCACTTCCAGCGCCTCGGACCCATCTAATACTTTAACCAAAGGATTAACAAACAGATTCTATGAAAAACCCCCCATTTTAGGTCTACACCCTTTCCCACATACCTATAGTAAGGGTCATAGCAACATAGAAACATAGAAATTAGGTGCAGGAGCAGGCCATTCGGCCCCTCGAGCCTGCACCGCCATTCAATTCAATGGGGTCCGTGGGGTTGTACCCGAGTCGTCGGGATTTTTTGCTGTGTAGCCGGTCAAACCGGCTCCAACGCTCTCAGTACTGGTCGCTCCTGGCTGCTCGTTTATCTCGGACCGCTGGGACCGACCCCGGTACTCACGGTACTGGTCCCTCGCGGTCGTTTGCAGCCGGTCAACCCCGCTCCAATTCTGGGCGCTCCCGCTGTTCGTCAGGTTCGAACCGCTCGGACCGACCCCGGTGTTCACGGCACTGGTCCCCCGTGGTAGTTCCACAGTCGGTCAAACCGGCTGTTAATCTTAAACTTAAACCGCTGGGACCGACCCCGGTGCTCACGGCACTGGTCCCTCTGCGGTCGTTTTGCAGCCGGTCAGACCGGCTCAAAGGCCCTCAGCACTGGCCGCTCCCGGCTGCTCGTAGAGACCCCTCGGACCAACCCCGGTACTTACAGTCTGAAGAAGGGTTTCGGCCCGAAACGTCGCCCACTTCCTTCGCTCCATAGATGCCGCTGCACTCGCTGAGCTTCTCCAGCCCTCCTGTGTACCCCCGGTACTTACAGCACTGGTCCCTCGTGGTTGCTCTCTGTCCTCCAGCCTCGGCGCTGGCCGCTGGCGACTGCTCCAAGCCAGACTCGCTTGAGACTGGCATACGGTACGTCTTTGCTTCGCTTCCCGCCCGGCCGAGAAGTGAATTTTGCCGGTGCGGGAGCGAAGTCGGGCACAGGTGTTTCCTCTCCGGAAGATTTGGCGTGCCGTTGCTGCTGCTGCCGGCTGCCCGCACTCCGCGGTTCTCCCCCGCCAGCTTTCCGCAGCCTTCATGGATCCGATCCATGTCTCCACCTAAAAGGTAAGTGGAAGGAACGCAGAGTCTCTTACCTGCTGTTCCCGACTTTCAAATTCTCCCGCTGGGGAACGTCGTTCCCCCTTGTGACTCGTTGCAATGCGTGTAGCGATATGACACGCATGCATCGTAAGCGGGGTTCTTCACGTAGTCACTCACGTGACTCCGAAGTAAAATTAAATTCAGTGATTATCTCACATGATTTCTCACTGTGTAAAGCAATGATCCGCTATAGGATCTTTGGTGTAAAGCTCAATATCTGACCAATTTCTGTTTAACACGTTTGGTCTGCCGTGAGCATTTTTCTCTCCCAAAACAGTTCATATCTAGCAAACCGATCAACGAACCAGATAGCAGGTGGACGCAGTCATAGAAACATAGAAACAAGGTGCAGGAGTAGGCCATTCGGCCCTTTGAGCTTGCACAGCCATTCAATATGATCATGGGTGATCATCCAACTCAGTATCCTGTACCTGCCTTCTCTCCATACCCCCTGATTCCTTTAGCCACAAGGGCCACATCTAACTCCCTCTTAAATATAGCCAACGAACTGGCCTCAACTACATTCTGTGGCAGAGAATTCCAGAGATTCACCACTCTCTGTGTGAAAAATGTTTTCCTCATCTCAGTCCTAAAAGATTTCCCCTTTATCCTTAAACTGTGACCACCTTGTTCTGGACTTCCTCAACATCGGGAACAATCTTCCTGCATCTAGCCTGTCCAACCCCTTAAGAATTTTGTGCGTTTCTATAAGATCCCCCCTCAATCTTCTAAATTTTAGCGAGTACAAGCCGAGTCTATCCAGTCTTTCTTCATATGAAAGTCCTGACATCCCAGGAATCAGTCTGGCGAACCTTCTCTGTACTCCCTCTATGGCAAGAATATCCTTCCTCAGATTAGGAGCCCAAAACTGTATGCAATACTCCAGGTGTGGTCTCACCAAGACCCTGTACAACTGTAGTAGAACCTCCCTGCTCCTATACTCAAATCCTTTTGCTATGAATGCTAACATACCATTCGCTTTCTTCACGGCCTGCTGCACCTGCGTGCCTACTTTCAATGACTGGTGTACCATGACACCCAGGTCTCGTTGCATCTCCCCTTTTCCTAATCGGCCACCATTTAGATAATAGTCTACTTTCCTGTTTTAGCCACCTAAGTGGGTAACCTCACATTTATCCACATTATACTGCATCTGCCATGCCCACTCACCCAGCCTATCCAAGTCACCTTGCAGCCTCCTAGTTTAGAGGGGTTTACACGGTTTAGAGATGTTTAGAGGGCTTCAGATGGGTTTAGCAGTGTTATAGAGGGGAATAGGGGGATTTAGATGGGGTTTAGAGGTGTTCAGAGGGTCCCAGAGGGGTTTAGAGATGTTATAAGCCCCCCGTGAGAAATTGTATTTCTCTGAAATTTGAAGATAGACATAAAGCTGAAGTAACTCCGCAGGACAGGCAGCGCAGCGACTCTGGAGAGAAGACCCTTCTTCAGACTGAATTGAACTCTCGTCGGTGAGAGTACTTGTGATTGTCTGAAGAAGGGTCTCGACCAGAAACGCAACCCTCTCCCCAGAGCATCTGCCCGTCCTGCTGAGCAACCTTCAACTTCAGAGCCAAACAAAAAATACAGTGCTGGAGGAACTCAGCGGGCAAGGTGGCTGCTTCACCAGCTGAGTTTCTCCAGCATTTTTGTCTACCGCAAAACGTCAATGATTCCGGGAATGCTGAGGCGACAGGGTGATACAGTGGGAGTGGGAGAGCTAGAGAGAGACGAGATGGGGAGCGGGAGAGGGAGAGAGAGAGCAAAACACAGAGAGACGGAACGTGGGTCGGTAGGTGAATGACTAACCTGCCCACCAGGAAGAAGCCCCTTCTCGCGGTCCAGGGCCCTCACTCGTGATGGTGAGTTTAAAGAAAGTCTCAATGTGTCATCGATCTACATTCCTCAGTAAATGTAATTGTGTTTTAAACAAGTATTATTGACGGCGCGTGAATTTTATTCAAAGGAACATGGCGTCATTAATACTTATTCAAAACACAATAACATTTACTGAGGAATGTGGATGGATGCAGATTGATGACATTGTATAACAACTTTTTAACTACCTCATGTTAAGAAGTGCTAACGGTACGAGTTAACAAATTGTTAGTGTCTGATGGCCGTGCAGTGGTTGTTATACATGTTCGTTTAAAAAAAATCCGGATGGCGAATTAAAAAAAAATCTTTATTTAACAAAGAGAATTCGTATTTCTGTACGAAATACGGAACATTAGTGCGGGGCCCCCATTAGGCGCGGGGCCCAATTGGGAGCAATCGGTCAAATCGGCTTAAGGCCGGCCCTGATTTGAGGTTGTGGTGTTTAATAGCCGAATGGCTCTTGCGAAGAAGGTGGTCCTGAACCTAGAAGTTTCAGTTTTCAGGCTCCTGCACCTTCTTCCCGATGGCAGGGATGAAATGAGTGTGTGGCCGGGGTGGTGTGGGCCTCTGATTATGCTTGCTGCCTTTTTGAGGCAGCAATTCTATTAAATCCCTTCGATGGTGGGGAGGTTCACAGCTTTTTGCTGTCTTCTTCGCTACTGAGCTTTCAAGTTGCCGAACCAGGCCGTGATGCAAGCCGTCAATAAGCTCTCTACTGTGCGCCTATAGAACAGGACATACCAAGTAGAATCATACAACATATTCTGTGTTGATTATTGCACCTCAATGATAAATGCCATCCTTTAAGGTTAATGTTCTTGGTTTAGCATGGTGAGCCAGTTAGAGTTCATTGCAGCAGTAACTTTGTTTTGTGTTGCCAAGCAATGGTGAGAAAGATAGCTTGCTTTTAATGGGTTTCTTTGAAAAGTTTACCTGGTGACAGCTTGGATCAATGATTATACATTTATATATAGCACTTAATTCAACACTGATTCTGCATGTGCATTTAGCAAAGCTCTTTAAAATGTTATGCCGCTGACACCGGGTATAGATTCGGCATATTGCTTAGAGAAGAAATTGGATGCTGTCAAGGTGGAACAGAAAATTAGATTGGAGCTTACTTCTGTTACCTTTTCTGAAGCAAAGAAACATTTTGAAATGAGAGGTCACATTTATTCTTCTGCCCGTCACCTCTCTACTGTGCCAATAGCTTGATGTGGGAGTGCAGATGGTGGGACTGGCAAGATTCCAATCTTTCTTTAAAAAAAACCAAATGAATATATGATTGCAACAACAGTAAAAGAAGCTGATCAATAAAGTAGATACGAGCAACATCGATACGAGATACGTTGCTGTAAACTTGAACAAAAAACACAAAGTGCTGGAGTAAATCGCGTTCTGTAATTCGGGCTCTTTTTTATTCATATGGCTGTATGGTGACAACACATTTCACTGTACCAATTGGTACATGTGACAAATTAATGTATCTTGACTCTTGCTTTGTAATTCAACCTGAAGTTTGAAGAAGGGTCCTGACCCAAAATGTTTTTAGTTTAGTTTTTAGTTTAGTTTCCTATTGTCACATGTACTGAGGTACAGTGAAAAGCTTTTGATTGTGTGCTATCCAGGCAAGAAAAGACTACATATAAATACCATCAAGCTGTTTGCAGTGTACAGATAAAGGATAAAGGGCACAATATATTAGTGCAAAGATGCAACATGGATGTCTGATTAAAGATAGCTCGAAGATCTTCAATGGGGTAAAAGGAGGTCAGGACCGAACTCTAGCTAATGAGTAGAAACTAATAACAGCTGGGAAGAAACTGTTCCTGAATCTGGAGGTATACGATTTTAAACTTCTATACCTCCTTCCTCATGGGAGAGAGGAGAAGAGGGAGTGATGGGGGTGAAACTGGTCCTTGATTATACTGGTGGCCTTGCTGAAGTGTAGATGGAGTCAATGGAAGGGAGGATGGTTTGTATGATGGCTTGGGCTACAACTCTGCCATTACTTGTGATCTTGGATGGAGCTGTTCCCAAAATAGATCATGGTGCATTTCGATAAAATTCTTTCTACAAGGCATCTTCGAAGTTGGTGAGGTTTGTTGGGACTTGCCGAACTTCCTATGCCTTCAAAGGAAGTAGAAGCATTGCTGTGTTTTCTCGGCCATTGCTTTGATGTGGCTAGTCCAAGACAAATTGCTGGTAATATTTATTCTTAGGAACATGAAGCTTTTGACCATCTATCCTTCAGTTCCATCAATGTAGACTGGGGTGTGTACTGACTGCTTTGCATCCTGAAGTCAATCACTATCTCCTTTGTCTTGCTGATATTGAGGGAGAGATTGTTGGCTTGGCACCAAGTTACAAGGCTCTCAATCTCTAATATGTACTCTGTCCCGTCATCATTCGATTTCCGGCCCACTATGGTGGTGTCATCTGCACCATCCATGTCACCTATCCTATCCATGTCCTCCAGAGATGCTGCCTGACCATTGAGTTACTCCAGCACTTGTTGGTTTTTGTTGATGAATAAAGTATATTTTTGAATTAAAATGAAGCTGAAGTTATATTTTCAATTGGCATTCAATTCAAAATAGATTAATTGTTGTTTGCAAGCAGGCAGTGAGCTGATGGAGAAACTTTCTATGAAGCTTTGGCACTCTACTGATTTCAGCCTTACCAATGGATATCTCCCCATTGAGAAACACTTAAAGCAAAGTTATGTTAATTTTCGTGTAAGATGACACTGAGTCCTGCTACGTAGACAGGGCAGGAGCTTGGATTATGGTTACAGTCCTGATTGCTTAGTTGGTCTCTGGGAGTGCTGTGGATAGACAGGAAGGAGTAATTATCCCAGTACAGTCCTGGCATGGCAATGTTATCTTTTGAGTTGTTGTTGCGTTGTTGTCATCGTCCTGTCTCACCCCCCCCCCCCCACCCCCATTATTTTTCCAGAATTTAAGAGATTCATGTTTTTAAAGAGAGAGAGTAATTGTTATCCCAATATCCAGCTCACAATCCAGTATTAACTATGGGAATTTCCTTTTGGTTTGAAGGAAAATCTTTCCGAGCCAAATAGATTTGAAAGATGGAAATTAGTTTCCAAAACCCATGAAAGATGTAATAATAAAAACAGCTTTTTTTGTTTTTGGAATTTAATTTAAATGATAGATGAATTTCAGAAATACATTTCAGAACAATGTATTTAGGGTGTGCTATTGAGGATGAATTTCTGCCCCAGAGTCTTGTCCCATTCCAAATCAATTTTCATCTCAAACATGGTATTACTTTTCTTACATTTGCCAAGGCTAATGAAGGAGCAAAGGGATAACTGCCAATTCCGCGTTGACTGTTTACATTGGATCTTTTTCCATAGGTGCAGTGGATGTGGAAGAAAGAACTCGCCAAATGAAAATGAAAATGAGCAAGTACAAGCAGGTAGCAGCATCAGATTCCAGACTGGAACAGGAATATCATTCTAAGGCAAGTGGAAAATGAGATCTTTCCTCAGTTTTTGTAAAAGACAAAGCAAAAATATGCTAATTTTCAAATAACCTGTAGCTTTACTTTAGACAGGATGAATAGTTTATCAAAATAGCAAGAATTGTGGAAATAATCAACAGATCAGATATAGACTGTGGGCTGAGCATCAAAAATGTGTCTAGAAATCAGTTTTCGTGACCCAAGTCACCAAACTACATGTAATTTTCCACAGATTTAGATGAAATATAATTGAGAAGGATGTCATAACTCGTCATTGCCGAAAGTTGCACATTAATTAATTAAACTAATTAGGAAATACGATCGGGAAAGTAAACGCCATCTAGTGGTCAATGCCCATATTACACAATGGGCAGCCTATTACCATGTTGCAGT
The DNA here is from genome assembly GCF_028641065.1 of Leucoraja erinaceus. Taxonomy (NCBI): domain Eukaryota; kingdom Metazoa; phylum Chordata; class Chondrichthyes; order Rajiformes; family Rajidae; genus Leucoraja; species Leucoraja erinaceus. Next base: position 107,989,192 of record NC_073380.1, read on the forward strand.
CCATTTAAACTATATATCATTATACCTATATATATTCCAGATAGTAATATAGGTATAATAATATTAAATTTAGGAATAATAATATTATATTATATATTATTATACCTATATATATTCCAGATAGTAATATAGGTATAATAATATTATATATATATAATATAATATAATATATTATTATAACTATATATATTCCAGCTCGACATAGATTACAAGACCTACACCAAACCCAGACCAATTAGGAGCAGACGAGGGCATTCGATCCAATTTGTGATCCCAGCTACAAAGACAGATGTGTACAGCAATTCGTTGATCAGCCATGATCATATTGAATGGCGGTTCAGGCTCGAAGGGCCGAATGGCCTACTCCTGCACCTAATTTCTATGTTTCTATGTTCTTCCCCCGCACAATTAAAGCATGGAATAATCTCCACCCTACTATAGTTACCCAACCAGATGCAACTAAATTTAAAGTAGCTCTTTCTTCCCAATAACCCTTTCTGGCTTAAGTCCTCCCTCCACCACCTCCAGTTTAAATTCCATTTGGAATATTTTGGAGGATCAAGAAACCAAGAACCAAGATAGTAATATAGGTATAATAATATAATATATTATTATATAATATATAATATATTATTATACCTATATATATTCCAGATGGATATATTCCTCCGTTTTCCCGGAAACTGCCGCTACAAACGGCACTATGTATACCCCCCCCCCCCCCCCCGGAGAAGATCTGCGGCTCCACATTCGCGAATCGCTACTTTTTAAATACATAGGCCCCGCGATCGGAGCACCTTTATCGTAAGTTATCGCAGGCAGCTCCGAGATTAGATGATGTAGACTTATTACTCTACAACAAGCTGACATTAGTGAAAATGTTTAATTTACCTTGTTATTGATACATATAGTTTAGGCCCTCAACTTCATGAATGAATAAGTGAATGGGTGAGTGAATGAGTGAGTGAATGAGTGAGTGAATGAGTGAGTGAATGAATGAGTGAGTGAATGAATGAGTGAGTGAATGAATGATTGAGTGATGTATGAAGGTATGAGTGAGTGAGTGAGTGAGTGAGTGAGTGAATGAGTGAATGAGTGAATGAATGAGTGAATGTACAGCCTCCAAATCTCATTTTTTCACATTATAAAGGGTGCAATTAAATTAATTAAAGTCCATACAGATTAATTTTCATAAATTCAGACTTTAGATCTTACCTTTCAGTTTGAGTTGATTCACAAAAGTTTCACAACTTTGTGTTGCAGCACCTCAGCAGGGACTTTGCTTTCAAGACTTTCTTCCACTTCTATCACTTAGCTGGACATTTTTCTGACTTCTTAATGCTTTTCTCACTAAATTTAATTACCCTGCTGCAAGTTTCCACGACAAAGAACCTTCATCGGAATCTCCAGTAAAACAGGCATCAGTGAAGCCCTCTCAGCTATGATGTGTGCTCCCTGCCTAGCTAGCCTGAAACAAAGCGCGTGATTGGCCAACTGGCAGACAACTCAATGTTAAACTTGCTTTGATTGGACTAAAAATACCCGAAATGTTTCTGTTTTATCTCTAATTCAATTAAAAATGTGCAAGTCTTGTTCATGACAAGTTTCAGGGGTGATTTATATATATTTTTTACACAATATGTGAACATTTCATGTAGTTCTGTGACTTGGGTCACGAAACACTGGAATAAAGCCCCTCGATCCACAGCCTAATAGCATCTATGGAGAAAGAGTCAACGTTTCAGCTTTTTGACATTTTATAAGATTAACTTGCAGAAGTTCGAGAAGTAAAGAAGAAGTAAAATAATAGATAATGAGGAAGCTGAGGAAATATTAAAACTAAAGTCTTGAATGATTAAATGACAAATGGCTCGGATTTATAGGGTGTAAAACAATGGAAATAGAGCAGGGAAAAATATGGGACCTTAGTTCCTGCTGCCTGGAAACAAAATCAGTGTAGCAATCAGGATGTGAAATTGTGGAACACAATGTTGAGTTCAATGTGCATTAAAGTAGGTTATCAAATGCTAGGTGGCATTCCTTAAATTTCTGACAGAGCAGAATTAGATGCAGGAAAGTGGGAATGGAGATGTAGAGACAAACTATCAGAACCTTGAGATCATGCGAGGATTGTGGAAAGAGATTTAAACCCCTGTCACACGGTGCGAGTCCACCCACGAGTGATCCCGAGTTTAAAACAAATCAAACTCGTGGTAATCACGTAGAATTAATGTAGCGGGAACGTCGGAACTCGTAACGCTAACGGCAGGTACTCGGGAAACTTGTTAACTCGTGATAATCTTTCAACATGATGAAAGATTTCCACGAGTCAACTTTACTCTTGAAGTAAAAATTTTAAACTTTTAAACTCGTTGTAAGAATGTAGTAGCCCGTGAGTTTACCGTAGTGACTCGTGAGTCTACCGTGGGCACTCTTTAACTCAGCGGGGGAGGCAGCTGGAGAGAAGGAATGGCTGACGGGATGACAGTTCCAAAATTCTGCTGCGTCTTTGTGTTACTCCAGCACTGTGTGTTCACTTTTTGTCAACCAGCATCTGCCCTTTCTAGTGTATGGCATTATTTGTAACCGTGGCAGTTGATTGTCTTCAGTTTCCCAGGGGGTCGGGACGGGGCTGGAGTTGGAAGGGAAAGGTGGGTGGGGAGGGGAGTGGGGGAGGGGGGGGTTTGGGGTGACAGTACGGGAGACAAGTGTACAAGAGGTGTACTGACTGTGTGGGCAGACACTTTGGTGGTGATTGCCCATGGGGTTCACTTTCGAGGACTTCATAATGCAGAGATCATTATAAACAGTCGAGCGATTAACCCTGGAAAGAGGGGAGACCTCTCTCTGAGTTGGACCCAGGAAACTGAAGCAGGCACACGTAGACTTAATATTTTCTTGAGGTTATTAACGACAGACAAATGATGGGAAGGGTTTAGAGGGCTATGGGCCACATGCAGGCAAATAGGACTACCCCAAGATGCCAACTTGGACGGCACGGCCAAGCTGGGCCGAAGAACCTGTTTCCGTGTTGTACAGCACCATGACTAAGGCCAGTGGGATTGACATGTTTTGTATTTTTCCTTTCTAAAGATGCAGTGTATTTTGGTGACTATTGCACACTGCAGACCAGAAGCACCTTTAATACCCAGAGAGAAGGGATGGGCGGGTTAGGTGAGCAGGAGAGTGGGGTTGTTTGCAGTTGCAGAGGGAGGGGGCAAGAGCGGTACAGTTCCTATTCTCAGCTCCTGTTCTACCGAGCGTGTGGACGTGGGCGGGTGACTTGGTTGGCGGTGGCCCATGGTGTGGCAGAGCCGGCGTGCCCGCTGACTCCCATCCCCCACCCCCCCCCACCCGGTCCGTGGCCACTCTGGGAGAGAGCCCCCGAGCATCTGCCCCGGGGCGACTGGCGCTGACCTGCTGGCATCACCGACATGAAGACGGTGCAAATGGGCGGGGAGCTGGAGAGGGGAGGGAAGGGGTCACACACATGGCCGAGAAGCAGAGGGGTGGGGTGGGGGTGGCGACAGACAGGGCCAACAATGAGATGGAGAAAGACAAACACTGACGTGCAAAGGAGACCTACAACAGTGCATGATCTTTTTCGCGTTATGGCGGGTGATTGTCGCCTGCCCGCTGTTTCTGACGCTAAAGCCTTGGGATCGTTGCCCTTCGTGTTGGCACGGAGGGGGAGGGGGGTATTGTGCTGTTTGATCGCCCCCTGTTATCCCAGGGACAGGGAGACACAGCAGCTTTTGAGACTGGTGGGCAATCACTACCAAAGTGTCTGCCCACACAAATAATGTCTTACACAAGAAAGGGCAGATGCTGGTTGATAAAAAGTGAGCACACAGTGATGGAGTAACACAAAGACGCAGCAGAATTTTGGAAATATCATCCCGTCACCCATTCCTTCTCTCCAGAGGTGCTGCCTGAAAACATCTCCCATGCATCGAGTTGATATCACTGGTTTCCAGATGATGGGGCAGGTTCCCCTGAATTGGGCACAATAACATTAGGACCGAGTTACCAAATGATGCTAACAAATAATTATTATTTATAATTAATATGGAGAATTGGATGTGGATCTGGATCTCAGCAAATATTATTTAGGAACTGCTGCTCATTGTCTTTCTGAAGCTTAGCTATCGACATCACCATTGACATCTAGAAAAGTTCCACATCATTCCATGTCTTTACATCACCTCCCTTTCCCAGACTACACCAAGTCCTTTAATTGTCGGAAGAAGGAGTGAAGAAGGGCCTCGACCTGAAACGTCACCCATTTCTTCTCTCCAAAGATGTTGCCTGTCCTGCTGAGTTACTCCAGCATTTTGTGTCTACTTTACACTAATGGGTCTGTCCCACTTAAGCGACTTTTTAAGCGAATGCAGGAGACTATGCAATCGCTACATGTTCGTGGGTAGTTGCCGGGGAGTCGCCTTCATGATCGTGAGGAGTTCCCGCATTCTGGGAACTAGTAGCGGCCTCATTATGGTCGCAAACATTTTTCAACATTTTGAAAAATTAGCGGCGACTAGAGTGAAGCCGCCATGGGGAGTAGCGAGAATTCTCGTGCTGCAGGTGAATCGCCAGGAGGTCCTAATGGGTTGCCAGGAGGTCGAAGGTTCTCAGAGGTTCTCGTAGGTTGTAGCCAGTGCTGACCGGTGAATTTCATTGGCTCATTGGGGAAAAAAAGCAGTAGTTTTCAGAACCAAGATTAACCGATCAGTAATGTTCAATGTCTACCGAGTTTCACAGCTGTGTACCTCTGGCTTCTTAAAAATTGTCCACTCCTTCTCCCTCCTTCTTCCCCCCCCCCTATTTTAAAGGACTTACCGTACACTGTGCTTTAGCCGTCTTAATTACAGCTCCAACCTTCCTGTTCATCGCAGTGTGTGTCTGTTTGCACCATGTGAAATTTTTAGACAGCGCTCCCCCCCGCTTGCCCTGTCCCCCACCTGCATAACGGGCTGGTGAAGGAAGCGATGTGTTTGTGTGTGTCCACTCTAAGAGTCACCATTCCAGTTGCCGGTTTTTCAAGCCACTGCTGGCAACTTGACAGTCGCCGGCAGTCTGCTGAAAAATCGCCTAAGTGGGACAGGCCAATAAGTCCTTGTTATCTGGCATGGACTTTGATTGCCATCTATGGGACCACACACTTTTGGCATATTACTGGAAGTTTTGAGAAATATAATGCATTTCTCCAGAGCCCTCTTCTTTACTGTGTGGATAATCGACCAGGTCAGGGTAGGGAAGAACAGTGAGTCGCAATAAAGGTGATTTTACAACCAGAGCTGAATGCCAAGACAAACTAATCTCCTCTGCCAGCACATGATCCATATCCCTCCCTTCCCTGCATGTCTCAAAATCTCCTAAATGGCACTATTGTATCTGCTCTCTCACCAGTGAAACGAAACTAGAGTCTCGTTAACAACTGCTTTATAAATCTACTGTGCTGCACCTCCACTCAGCTGCTCTCTCAACAGTGATGCTAACTAAATTATTTGTCAATGAGGATTAAATGGTTATGGTGATGCTGTTTCTAAGTTTAAGTCATGGTATCATTGAGAGAAGCAGCATAGAAAAAGGCTCTTTGGCCAACCATTAAACATCAATTCAACATTGGTTACCTTTTTTTAGGGGGGGGGGGGGGGGAGTCTTTCCGGAGCGCTAGTATAGGTGTTGTGGGCTGAAGGGACTGGTTTCCAGAGGGCTGGTATGGACATTGTGGGCCAAATGGATTCTTGGGCTAGCAGCTCCGTCCCTCAAGCCTGATGTAGTGGCAGCTCACTCAAGGCTGGTGGGCTGACAGTTGACTCACAGCTTTTCCTTGAAATTCCATTTCAAGCAGGGTGCAAGGCCACGAAATTCAAGTGCAGTTTCATGCCACTTCAAGCAGAGTGCAAGGCCACCAAATTCAAATGCATTTTCCTACCATTTCAAGCAGGGTGCAAGGCCACCAAATTCAAGTGCAGTTTCATACTATTTCAAGCAGGGTGCAAGGCCACCACATTCAAATGCAGTTTCATAAAGCCGTGCTTTATTTCAAACCAACCACCACCAACCATTTGCTGTGCTTTTTCAAACCAACCACATTTTCATTTTCAAACCACATTAAGGACACCCAAGGTCAGTAAAACCACACTCACAGTTTAGTAGCCATGTGTTCTATGTTATTCACGGCTCAGACTGAGAGACGTGACCCTCTCGTTCCCCCATCGTGCAGAGACTGACTGAAGCACTCAACACTTCCGGGTTTTTTGGTCCCTCCGGAAGGGGCGCGGCCTTCAGGAGAGAGAATCTCAACATTTTTAAACACTAATAACTCTTATTTTTCATCGATGGGAAAAATCCTCTTGTACTGCTCAGTGGAGGGGGACTCCGAATAAGATGGCCAAAATCAAAGCTGTAAGTGGCAGCGTTTTTTCTAAAACCAATATACAGAACAACAGGAAGTGATCAAGATCAGACTTTTTGTAATATAGATTTTACTGATTCAAACACTTAAACTTAAGCCAGAATTTCCCATTTGCTCTGTCATTGGCCATATTATTTTCTGATTTACAGACACGGCGTGGAAACAAGCCCTTCATCCCACCGAGCCTACACTGACCATTGATCACTTGCTCACACTACTTCTCTGTTACCCCCCTTTCTCATCCACTCCTTACACACTAGAACCAATTTACAGAGGCCAATTAACCTACAAACCCACACGTTGTTTGGAATGTGGGAGGAAACAGGGGCACCCAAAGGAAGCCCACATGGTCACCAGGAGAATGTGTCAATGCCACACTGGCTGCCCCAGCCAGGATCAAACCCCAACCTGTTGAGCTGTGAGGTGGCAGCTCTACCAGCTGCACCACTTATAGCTTGCCTAGTTATATATTCCACATGAATATTTAAGCGTTCAGATTAATGATGTCTGCTAATCTTTTCTCATAAACTTGCTTTCTCACCTTCATTAATTTTTTAAAAATTCTGTCTTGTATGTACAACAATTTTTCTTTGGTTTTCTGAACCGTCACACAGATTTTTGTCATGAGCCTCCTTTTTCTATTATTAACTTTGCTTCTGGTTATCCAGATGCTTCGGTACTGATTGCATTATGTTTGCCTTACAAAGGAATCGGTCCGAACATTATTTCCCCTGAGTGGCCTCCACTGCTCTACTTTACTTGGCCTTGCATTACTCTTTTCCCAGTTTGCCTTTGATGACTCTGTACTTAAATCATTCACATTAGCTCTTGACATTTTCTGGTCTCTTTATATAATGAATTTAAACTGGATTATGTTGTATCCACTGTTAGCTGGATGGCCTCTGACTGCAACACGCTCTAATGGCCCCATTGCATATAATTGAAGTAATTTTCCTGTACAAGTATCAGAAATGTATTTCCTTTCCCTTTCCAAGTCCAAGCGCAAGCACATCATAATTTAATGTATCAATATTGCTGACACCCTTCATTAATAACACCAAGACATAGTAAAATGTAGTGCCTCTGTCATCACATCTATTATAAATCTTCATCCAATCCCTGAAACACAACTTTTGTCCCCAATTCTATTTGTGTTCCTTTCTGGATTTCCATGCCGTTGAACCATGGCCCGCTGTGCCTGCTCAGCTGGAAAGTAAGAGAACATTTTAATGGTGCATGGACCAACGCATTTTCCCTCAAACAGCACCTCTATACAACAGGTATCCACTGATATTTGTGGGACCTAACATCATTAGGGGTGGCACGGTGGTGCAGCAGTAGAGTTGCTGCCTTACAGCACTTACAGCACCAGAGACTCAGGTTCGATCACGACTATGGATGCTGTCTGTATGTAGTTTGTACGTTCTCCCTGTGACCGTGTGGGTTTTCTCCAAGATCTTCGATTTCCTCCCACACTCCAAAGACAAACAGGTTTGTAGGTTAATTGTGTATGGTCGATAGCTATGGCCTCTCCCCATCCTTCTTCAAACTAAACTCCTTGGGAGTCTGCGCGAGAATCCCAGTCGCAAACACGCCTCAGCCTACATATAAATCCCACCCACATAATTACAGGCAGATAAAATTTAAAGGTAACTGGTTATAGTTATAACATACTGAGTTAAGCTAAATGTTACTACACATTTATTACTAAATGTTACTACAAATGTTAAACTACACAGAGATAACATCTACCCTATATTGCTGCTAAGAGCAAGCTATCTGATTGGTACACATTTATCGGTCTGTACATAGTTGTACATTATTTGGAAGACTAAATGCGAGGGTTTGCATCATTTCACCCACCATCTTTCATTGTTTAGCAACATAAACAGCTTTTAGGCTGAATTGACTGTCCCTTGGTGGGGACAAATTGGAAAGCTTTACTGGTTTAAATTGGTGGTTACAGTATTACAAAAGGAGGAGTCCGACATTGTAAAACTAATTGTATTCCTCCACTCATGCAGAGAATAGAACATGGAACGGTATAGCACAGCACAGAAACAGGCCCTTCAGCCTACAATGTCCGTGCTGAGCATGAACCCAAATTAAACAAATTCCTCTCTGCCAGCACATGATCCATATCTGTCTTCTCCCTACGTATTCGTGCACCTAGCTAAAAGCCTCTTAAATGCCACTATTGTTTCTGCTTCCATGAGCACTCCTGGAAGTGTGTTCCAAGCACCCGCCTTTATCCTTGAACAATCCTTCCTTCTCCCTGGTTACTCTCTTGTTTTTAATGTGCATATAAAAGCCTTGGGAGTTTCTTTAATCCAATTGACATCGGAACAAAACTTGGTGCACTTGCAGCACAGGAAAACGGTGAGTAAGATGGCGAAAAATCATAGCGCTATCGGGTACTGTTTTTTGCGCAAATGTAAAAACAACGCAAACCGGAAGAGGACAAGATGAGAGTTTTAGTTAAGTATAGAGATTTCAGGAAAGATACTATATCAGAATTATGAAACAAATAAAAAATAGTTATTTTAAAATTGCAGAGAAGATTGGAGGGAAGGGTGAGGGGTGGATGCATAGTACAAAGAATATGCTTGCTAGCGTATGCCAGGGTTGCCTTGAAGATAAGTACCATCTACAGTTTACCCCCACAGCAACACTATCCTCATCTTATCAGAGATATTCTATTTTGCCCTTTCCATTTCTCTCCTACCTCCTCTGCAAAAGTTGTATTCTCTCGTTCCATGTTCCATTAACTGCCTACTGCTGAAGCTCATAAATGCTTTCCACTCTTTCATTTTTGTGGGAGGTTCTCTCAGTACTTTTAAGGACAGCTAGTTTACCTGCTTTAGCTGAATTGTTAGATAAACTACAGATTGCTCAACTGGACTGTTTTGCAAGATGCCAGCTGGTAGAATAGACAAAAATGGCCGTATTACAGAGTAGCCTAGGAACCATCGAACAATGATAAAAATAATTCCGAACATAAAAAAGGAAAGGGAAGAATTTCTAAAGTGTATTCAGGAGAACTTTCTCAATCAATATATTCCTATCCCATCAAAGAATTATGTATTATTGGGCTGATGATATTTTTTCACGTAGAATATTAATATCTATATTACTAAAAGTCTGATCTTGACCACTTCATGTTGTTCTGTATATTGATTTTAGAAAAAACGCTGCCACTTACGGCTGTGATTTTTGGCCATCTCACTCGAGCTATATATGAGGTGCTGTTCCTACAATTTGCGGTGTGTCTCATTCTGGCCATGGAGGAGGGCCAGGAAAATAAGGTCGGATTCAGAATGGGAGGGGGAGTTGGAAGTGCTGAGCCACCGGGAGATCAGGTTGGTTAATGCGAACTGAGCGGAGGTGTTGGGGGAAACGATCACCAAGCCTGCGCTTGGTCTCACCGATGTAGAGCAGTTAACAGCGGATGCAATAGATGAGGTTGGAGGAGGTGCAGGTGAACCTCTGCCTCACCTGGAAAGACGGCTTGGGTCCTTGGATGGAGTCCAGGGGGGTACGTAAGACAACGAATGTAGCATTTCCTGCGGTTGCAAGGGAAAGTACCAGGGGAGAGGGTGGTTTGGGTGGGAAGGGACGAATTGACCAGGGAGTTACGGAGGGAGAGGTCTCTGGGGAAAGCCTAAAGGGGAGGAGATGGGAAGATGTGGCCAGTGGTGGGATCTTGTTGGAGATGGCCAAAATGTCGGAGGATTATCTTTTGTAAGTGACGGGTGGTAGGGTGGAAGGTGAGGACAAGGGGGACTCTCCTTGTTACGAGTGGGTGAATGGGGAGTGAGAGTGGAGCTATGGGACATAGAGGAGACCCTGGTGCCTCATCTATAGTCGAAGAGGGGAACCAACAACCCGACAAAGAGGCAAGCATAGCTGGGGGCCCATGCACGTGCCCATAGCTAGGCCTTGGGTTTGGAGGAAATGGGAGAAGTCAAAGAAAAAGTTGTTGAGGGTAAGGAGCTGCTCCGCATGGCAGAGGAGAGTATTGGTAGACGGGGATTGGTTGGATCTGCGGTCGAGGAAGAAATGGAGGGCTTTCAGAACCTCCTGGTGGGGGATGGAGGTGTTGAGTGATTTAAGGTTGGTTGTTGAAAATCATGAGAAACAATCGGGAGTAGTACTTGAGTGCCTTCTAAATAGATCACTTGGGTAAATTGGAATCAGTGATCGATAGGCAAAATCAGTATTGTTCAACAGACAATCTTTACAATGAGTAAGTTTAGATACAATGTAAGTACATTCCCTCAATGTGGAACATCAGGATAATCAATGTCAGCGTATTTAAATGATGAAACATATAATTTAGGTTGAGGGTAGGGGGTGGCTTATGATTAGTGCTAAGTTAATGAAGGAAGAGACAACCAGGCTGAATATAGAAGGCTCATAAGGGCAATCAAAGAAAAAATAAGAAGGGCAAAGATCATTGAAAAATGACAGAGAAAAGGGAACCTGAACGTTTAACTAAATAAGAATAAAGAATAGGAATGTGGCCAATCAGGGAATTAAATTGAAGCATTGAGAATGGTTAATGAGTTCCTTGCATTTGTACTTATTATGAAAGGTTATTTTTATTTTATCATTAATTTATGGGGTGCGAGCATTTCTGGCATTTATTCCCATTCATAATGTTCCTTGAAAAGGAATTTATTGAGCTACCTTTATGAGCTGTTGCAGTCCTTCTCAATTAATATTGGGTGGAAATGTTTCAGGATTTGCACCCAGCAGCGGTAAATGGACAACAATGGATTTCAAAGAAACATAGAATACAGGTGCCATTCGGCCCTTTCAGCCAGCACCGCAATTCAATATGATCATGGCTGATCGTCCAAAATCAATAACCTGTAGCTGTTTTTTTCCCCCATATCCCTTGTTTTCATTAGCCCCAATAGCAAAATCTAACTTTCTCTTGAAAACATCCAGTGAATTGGCATCTACTGCCTTCTGTGGCAGAGAATTCCACAGATTCACAACTCTCTGGGTGAAAAAGAATTTCCTCATCTCAGTCCTAAATAGCTTACACCTTATTCTTAAATTGTGACTCCTGGTTCTGGACTCCCCAACTGGGGAACATTTTTCCTGCATCTAGCCTGCCCATTCCCTTAAGAATTTTATATGTTCCTATAAGATCCCCTCTCATCTTTCTCAATTCTAATGAATACAAGTCCAGTCGACACGTTCTTTCATCATATGTCAGTCCCGCCATCCCTGGAATTAACCTGGTGAACCTACGCTGTACTCCCTCAATAGTAAGAATGTCCTTCCTCAAATTAGGAGACCAAAATTACACACAATACTGCAGGTGCTGTCTCACCAGGACCCTGTACAACAGGAGGACCTCCTTGCTCCAATACTTAAATCCACTCACTATGAAGGCCAACATGCCATTTGCTTTATTCAAGAAAACAAAGAGTAGATGTCAGCCTCCAGGAAGGCATCTGCCATGTTGATGATGGCTAATCAAGATTTTTTCTGGATTGTATCAAGTTTCAGTGTTTTAGATCAAGGCTGATCAAATACTTCATCACACAGCTGAATTGCTATTTCTCTGAGGCAGGAGAGAAGTAATTTAATGTAAAGACCTCAGCATGTAATCTGTTCTTGTACCTCTTGCAATTACGTGTCTTGTTCAGTCATGGTTGTAATGGGTGATGAACCATAGGATAATGATGGTGAGGGATCTGATGAAAGTTAGGACATTGAACAGCAGATGTAATTTGTTGGACTATATTGTAGGATGTGGTCATTGCCTGGCACTTGTCTGGCACAAATGTTATTCTGAACATCTAAACTTTGATCTGGTATATTGATTTTGAGATTACATGGGCCTGTCTGTTGTATGGTTTTATTGTTTGGCGCATATGTAATCTAGCGACACAGGTTTGCAAAGATGGCATCTGCTGCTGTCATGCCCACCTTCACTCTCCATTAAACCTGATCATAGTAAAAGGGAGGTATCTGAGATCTATGGTGAAAAAATAAATAAGGAGAAGTTCTTGAAAGACTATCTATACTTAACAGAAGGTACGCCACCAAAACTTAATAGGCTGCATCCTAGATTGCTGAGGAATGTGAAGAAATATATTGCAGATACAGAGCTCGGTCATCACAGAGATGCTGCAAGAGGAATGGAGAATAATAAATGTTCTACCCCTTTTTCCAAGGGGAAGAAAAAAATATAGAAACTACAGCCCAGTCAATTTAGTTTAAATATCTGGGAAGCTTTTAAAATCAGGGACGTGGAATAAAACTAACAGTCACCTGGCCTTGAATGGTTGAATTAGTGGATGTCCGCACAGACTTGCAGAGAGAATGAATGAGGACATTGCAACTGATATCACATATTTGGGTTTCCAACAGGCGTTTGTTGAAGTACCTTGTCAAATTTTCAGTATTGCTTTTCAACAAGCTGAAGAAATTATTTGTATATAAATTTATTCCCCCCTACTTATGCCTCTGTCTTTCCATCTATTTCATTACTTTTCATTCTCATTTTCTCTTTTCCTTTTTTTTGAATCAAATCCCTCAGTGAACACATCGTACTTCTAATCTTAATGGATTTCTTGGTGCGTAACCTTCCTTGATGGGCACTGGTCATCTTCCTCATAAAGGAAGCATTCTCTCAGCAACTCTGTATGTAAATCTTTCATCATTTTAAAGTTCTCTGCCACGTTATTTGTTTTTTTTTTCAAGCAAGTTGGCAAGTTGGCATTTTATGGCTTAGAGTAAGTGTGGCACGGTGGCGCAATGGTAGAGTTGCTGCCTTACTGCGAATGCAGCTCTGGAGACCCAGGTTTGATCCCGACTACAGGTGCTGTCTGTACGGAGTTTGTACATTCTCTCCGTGACCTGCGTGGGTTTTCTCTGAGATCTTCGGTTTCCTCCCACACACCAAAAAGGTAAAGGTAAATTGGCTTGATAAATATAAAAATTGCCCCTAGTGTGTGTAGGACAGTGTTAATGTTCAAGAAGGAACTGCAGATGCTGGCCTCCTTCATGGCCAGAGTGAGCATCACCGGAAATTGGAGGAGCAGCAACTCGTATTCCACTTGGGCAGTCTGCACCCCAGCGGCCTTTTGACTTCAATTTCCGGTAGCCCTTGCTGTCTCCTCCCCTTCCCAGCTCTTCCTCAGCCCTCTGGCTCCTCCTCTTCCTTTCTTCTTCCTGCCCCCACCCTGCATCGGTCTGAGGAAGGGTTCCAGCCTGAAACGTTGCCTGTTTCCTTTGCTCCATAGATGCTGCCGCACCCGCTGAGTTTCTCCAGCTCTTTTGTCTACCAAGGACAGTGTTGATATGTGAGGATCACTGATCAGCAGGGACCCGGTGGGCTGAAGGGCCTGTTTCTGCACTATATCTCTAAACTAAAGTACCATTTTCTGTATCTGGCACTACTGGGTTTGTTCATGTCAAAAACAGAATATCTTTTTTCAGTTAAAATCTCTTATACGTGCTACATAACCTCATTCCTCCATACTTTCTGCTCTACAAACATTTGGGAGCTCTCAATTATTTTAACTTCTACTGCTTGTGTACCACCAGTTGCTTTGGCATAAATGACTTGCAGTCCTTTTATGCAACATCAGAAGGAGTAGAAAACCTTACACATACACAGAAATTGTCACGTGAAACATGACAATATGGATGCAAAACCAAGAAGGGAAAGTTTAGGATGGCCACTCCAGGACTAATCATTAGTCCACCTTTGACGATTGAGTTAGTAACTGCCATGGAATTAGGAAATTTAAAGTGACATTTATGGACAGAGCTAATTGAAACCATGGCTAATGTATCAGATCATTGTCCTGAAATTCTGCAACATCCAGTTACGGAATAACTAAAATGAGGAAAAGACTTCATGACAATTTCCTTCAACGATGACAGAGTTGAGTGATTAATTACAGATTATAAAGATGAAGCATTTACGACAACATGGATGATTGTTAGTCCATGGACAAGCTAGATGCAGGAAAAATGTTCAAGCTAGATGGACAAGCTAGATGCAGGAAAATTGTTCCCAATGTTGGGTGAGTCCAGAACCAGGGGCCACAGCCTTAAAATAAAGGGGAGGTCATTTAAGATTGAGGTGAGAAAAAAACGTTTTCACCCAGAGAGTTGTGAATTTATGGAATTCCCTGCCACAGAGGGCAGTGGAGGCCAAGTCACTGGATGGATTTAAGAGAGAGTTAAATAGATAGAGCTCTAGGGGCTAGTGGAGTCAAGGGGTATGGGGAGAAGGCAGGCACGGGTTATTGATGGGGGACGATCAGCCATGATCACAATGAATGGCAGTGCTGGCTTGAAGGGCCTATTTTCTATGTATCTATGATTAATCTCGACTTTTCTTGAACTTAACACCATTACAGTATGCAGTCTTTTGCTAATTCAATTCCATCCAGATGTGGTCAATTTGGTTTTATGTGACATGATCTGATGACACCCAAGTTGTTTTGTAGATTGTTTATGAGGAACTACACTTCCCCCAATTACTAGATTATTGTTAATACGGGTCTCAGCAAACACCTTGCCATTTTCATTCATTTTCCCCACTCCATGCTTTCGCATTACTGCCTCATATCCCTCATTTTGGCCTCCAACCTTAGCGTTGAAGTCACTCATCAGGATAATGTGGCCTCTGAGCCTCCAATACTACCAAGTTGGAGGTTCCAGCTATCATAGAACCTGCCTTTAACTCATCCTCTGCATCATTGATGAGTGCATAAAATTGGATTATGTGGGCTTTGAAGGTTGGGGAGATGAGGCGAGAGCTGGTGAGGTTCCCATGCCGTTAGAACCTTTCTAGCGTCCTTCATCATCATGATGGCCACTCCCTCTCTATGATTCTTCTTCCTGTATGGAGTAGATAATGGACTGCCCGCTGACCAATTTGATCTCCCCTGACTGTGTCCATCTTGTTTCAGCCAAGCCAAGAGTCAAGAGAGTCAAGAGAGTCAAGAGAGTCAAGAGAGTCAAAAGAGTCAAGAGTCAATTTAATTGTCATTTGGACCCCTGGAGGTCCAAACGAAATGCCGTTTCTGCAGCCATACATTACACACAAATAAACCCCAGACACAACATAATTACATTTTACATAAACATCCATCACATAGCTGTGATGGAGGCCAAAAAAACTTATCTCTCCACTGCACTCTCCCCCCCCCCCCCCCCGATGTCAGAGTCAAAGACAAAGCCCCCGGCTGGCGATGGCGATTGTCCCGCGGCCATTGAAGCCCGCCGGGTGGTGCGAGGTCGCACACCGGGTCTTGGTGTTGGAGCCCCCGGTGTGCGCTCGCAAAGTCCCGCGGCCATTCCAGCCGCGCGGGGCAGTGGTGTCAGGCCCCGCTCCAGGAGCTCTTCAACCCCGCAACACGGGCGGGAGAATTCGCCGTTGCAGGAGCCCCCCAAAGCGGTCTCCCTCCAGGGACCCGCGGGCTCCCGGTGCCGCCGTCCACAGACCCGCAGTAGCAGCAGCGGCATCGGCAGCAGCAGCAGCAGCGGCAGCAGCAGCAGCAGCAGCGCTCCTCCACCGCTCCACCCGCTCCGGACTCGGCCAGCTCCGCGACGGCAACGGTGAGTCGGCACCAGAGTCCCCGGCTTCTTCCTGTTGGAGGCCGCTCCACGTTGCGGCCTCAACGACACCTGAGACCCGACGAGAAAAAGGTCGGGTCTCCAGTGCAGGGAGAGATTTCAAAAGTTCCCCCCCCCCCCTCCCACCCCACCCCCATCCCCCCACACACACACACCCCAACATAAAATAATAAAAACACAGACAAAAAATAATAAAAAACGCGGACAGGCTGCAGAGGCCGCTGCTGGCCAGAGCCGCGCCGCCTACCGGATCACCGCCCAGGACTAAGCGATTATAGTGCACCATTTTGTTGGCAATTGTGGCAACCTTACCAGCCTGGAACATGGTTTGAAAGTTCCAAGTCCCCACAAGGATTGATTATTTGACGTCAGAAGGTGTGTCAGCTTCCCAGTGCCTTTGCGGGTTTGGCTGGTAAGCGCCATGTTCCCCATCACTGGGGCACCTTCTTCAACCAAGTGTGTCATTTGGTTTTCATTCATCAAAGTTTCTGTAACTCAGACTTTTTTTCAGGGTGGGGTAGTTAACCCCACGCCCAACCCTCAACCTGGAGGTTACACAGAAAAGCTGGAGAAACTCAGCGGGTGCAGCAGCATCTATGGAGCGAAGGAAATAGGCAACGTTTCGGGCCGAAACCCTTCTTCAGACTGATCAGGGGTGGGGGTGGGTGGGGACAAGAAAGGGAAAAGGAGGAGTAGCCGGAAGGCTGGAGGGTGGGAGGAGACAGCAGGGGAGCTGAGGAAGGGGAGGAGACAGCAAGGACTAACAGAATTGGGAGAAGTCGATGTTCATGCCCCCGGGGTGCAGACTCCCCAAACGGAATATGAGGTGCTGTTCCTCCAATTTCCGGTGCTGCTCGCTGTGGCCATGGAGGAGACCCAGGACAGAGAGGTCGGAGGCGGAGTGGGAGGGGGAGTTGAAGTGCTGAGCCACCGGGAGGTCAGCTAGGTTATTGCGGACCGAGCGGAGGTGTTCGGCGAAACGATCGCCCAACCTCCGCTTGGTCTCACCGATATAGATCTGCTGACATCTAGAGCAGCGGACGCAATAGATGAGGTTGGAAGAGATGCAGGTAAACCTCTGTCGCACCTGGAACGATTGCTTGGGTCCCTGAACGGAGTTGAGGGGGGAGGTAAAGGGACAAGTGTTGCATCTCCTGCGGCCGCAAGGGAAAGTGCCCGGGGAGGGGGTGGACCGAGAGGGAAGGGAAGAATTGACAAGGGAGTTATGGAGGGAGCGGTCTTTGCGGAAGGCAGATATGGGGGGAGATGGGAAGATGTGGCTAGTAGTGGGGTCACGTTGGAGGTGGCGAAACTGACGGAGGATTATTTTTTATATGTGATGGCTGGTGGGGTGAAAGGTGAGGACTAGGGGGACTCGGCCCTTGTTGCGAGTGCGGGGATGGGGAGAGAGAGCAGTGTTGCGGGGTATGGAAGAGACCCTGGTGCGAGCCTCATTTATGGTGGAGGAGGGGAACCCCCGTTCCCTGAATAGTGAGGACATTTCAGATGTCCTGGTGTGGAACGCCTCATCCGTGGAGCAGATGCGGCGTAGACGGAGGAATTGGGAGTAGGGGATGGAGTCCTTACAGGAAGCAGGGTGGGAAGAAGTGTAGTCCAGATAGCCATGGGAGTCAGTGGGTTTATAGTGTATGTCGGTTATAAGTCTATCACCTGCAATGGAGATAGTGAGGTCAAGGAATGGTAGGGAAGTGTCGGAGATGGTCCAGGTGTATTTCAGTGCCGGGTGGAAATTAGTGGTGAAGTGGATGAAGTCAGTCAGTTGTGTGCGGGTGCAGGAGGTGGCACCAAAGCAGTCGTCGATGTAGCGGAGGTAGAGGTTGGGGATGGGGCCCTGGTATGTATTGAACAAGGATTGCTCGACGTAACCTACAAATAGGCAGGCATAGCTGGGGCCCATGCGTGTGCCCATAGCTACACCTTGTATTTGGAGGAAGTGGGAGGAGTCGAACTCGAAGTTATTGAGGGGAGGACTAGGGACAGCTTGGAGGACTAGGGACAGCTTTGTCTGCCTCCTCACCCGAGACCTGTCCGGTTTGGATGAACCTGCCAGGGATATGAAACCCCATCCGCCAGCTCTCAGGATCACTGGAGTACACAAGCCTCTCCTCCACATCAAGGTTGCAGTTCAGGAGAGGAAAATAAATGCTTTGAAGGAATGTTGACAAGTTTCTTGAATGTTCAATGTCCATTCATATAGGCTAATGGTTCCCAAAGTGGGCAGTCCTGCCATCTTGGGGGGGACTGTGGGATTACCTAGGGGGGCAGTAAGAGACAAGGGGGAGGGGGTGGGACATTGGGCAAGAGAGGTGTCAGTATGCCCTTGACATGTCTACAGGGTGATTGTTCTGCCAATGACCAGTTGCACTCCACTGATCTTCTCTCCAAAAGCACACACTGTTTTGCAAAATAGTATTTCTTACACATTTTCAAAGCTGGAAAATTGGTATCACTTCATCAAACCCATCCAGCACGTTGACACTTTACTGACCAGTGAAGTAGTTACTACTGTAAATGTGGTATCTAAGACTTTTGCTAAATGACTATCAGACTATGAAATGTTGCTACCATTGGATCAAGTTCAGCAATTTTACTAAGTTAATTTAACTAAAATGTTGTAATTGAATTTTGAATAAATATGTAATTAATTGTTACTGTATTTAATTTTATTATGTTATTACCTTCCTTAATGGTTCGTGCAAAACGTTATTTTGAATAATGTTTTTTATAGAGCTACTGGCTCTAAAAAGTTTGGGAAGCACTCATCTAAACAGATGCAGAGTTACAATTATGATGCTGGGTTTTTACCATGTAAACGATGGAAGATTTTGTGAAGTGAGAGTAGATGAGACAATCAATGCACACAATTTAGCTTCTGACCAAAAGCGGATCTACTGAAATTTCCAATTCATAGTGAACTTCAATGTGTGGATGATCAAGGGGTCAGTTATGGCATTTCCACTAAATGTCCAGAATGAATGCATAGATTATCCATGAATATAGTCACCGCCTGGCTGTTGTGTAATGCAAACATATATTGATACATTAGTTTGGTGCAAGTGTAACCGCTTCGAGGATGTAACTAGTAGCGTGGATAGGGGAGAACCAGTGGATGTGGTGTATCTGGACTTCCAGAAGGCTTTCGACAAGGTCCCACATAAGAAATTAGTATACAAACTTAAAGCACAAGGCATTGGGGGTTCAGTATTGATGTGGATAGAGAACTGGCTGGCAAACAGGAAGCAAAGAGTAGGAGTAAACGGGTCCTTTTCACAATGGCAGGCAGTGACTAGTGGGGTACCCCAAGGCTCAGTACTGGGACCCCAGCTATTTACAATATATATTAATGATCTGGATGAGGGAATTGAAGGCAATATCTCCAAGTTTGCGGATGACACTAAGCTGGGGGGCAGTGTTAGCTGTGAGGAGGATGCTAGGAGACTGCAGGGTGACTTGGATAGGCTGGGTGAGTGGGCAAATGTTTGGCAGATGCAGTATAATGTGGATAAATGTGAGGTTATCCATTTTGGTGGCAAAAATAGGAAAGCAGACTATTATCTAAATGGTGGCCGATTGGGAAAGGGGGAGATGCAGCGAGACCTGGGTGTCATGGTACACCAGCCATTGAAGGTAGGCATGCAGGTGCAGCAGGCAGTAAAGAAAGCGAATGGTATGTTAGCTTTCATTGCAAAAGGATTTGAGTATAGGAGCAGAGAGGTTCTACTGCAGTTGTACAGGGTCTTGGTGAGACCACACCTGGAGTATTGCGTACAGTTTTAGTCTCCAAATCTGAGGAAGGACATTATTGCCATAGAGGGAGTGCAGAGACGGTTCACCAGACGGATTCCTGGGATGTCAGGACTGTCTTATGAAGAAAGACTGGATAGACTTGGTTTATACTCTCTAGAATTTAGAAGATTGAGAGGGGATCTTATAGAAACTTACAAAATTCTTAAGGGGTTGGACAGGCTAGATGCAGGAAGATTGTTCCCGATGTTAGGGAAGTCCAGGACAAGGGGTCACAGCTTAAGGATAAAGGGGAAATCCTTTAAAACCGAGATGAGAAGAACTTTTTTCACGCAGAGAGTGGTGAATCTCTGGAACTCTCTGCCACAGAGGGTAGTTGAGGCCAGTTCATTGGCTATATTTAAGAGGGAGTTAGATGTGGCCCTTGTGGCTAAGGGGATCAGGAGGTATGGAGAGAAGGCAGGTACGGGATACTGAGTTGGATGATCAGCCATGATCATATTGAATGGCGGTGCAGGCTCGAAGGGCCGAATGGCCTACTCCTGCACCTAATTTCTATGTTTCTATGTAACCAAATGTTACTGTATTGATCAAGCCTGCTTCATTATTTGAGGACTTGTGACAAAACGTACCTCAGGAAAAATCAGCAAACATACTATATTCTGATCTTTTCATAGAAGGAAAATAGATTGTGAACATCGACCCTGTCCTGACAAGTTTTATCATTCTCTTGGCCTTCAATTTATTGGTCAGAAGAAGGGTCTCGACCCAAAATGTCACCTATTCCTTTCCTTCAGAGATGCTGTCTTACATGCTGAGTTACTCCAGATTTTTGTGTCTATCTTCGGTTTAAACCAGCATCTGCAGTTTCTTCCTACACTATTGGCTTTCGTTGTTTTCTTCATGCTGACTCAATTCCAGCAAGGAGAAAATTATTTCCTTGATTATGACTAACTTTATTTTAACTTGGGCTTCTGTGGCTATCTTGGGCTAAATGCTGACTTAATGTTTCTGGCTACACAAGGGCAGGACACTGCATTCCTTATATTCCAGGTTTTAATTAAACTTGGAGCTGTGGCCTAGTGCGACATAAACTGAGTATTAGTGAGCAAATTTATGGTAAGTTAAACAACTGGAGATAGTATATTCCTTTGCTTTGCTGATGATATTGAGAAGACTGATGGCTTTGATTTGTCCTGCATTAGGTGGACTGGGCTTGTGTATTCTATTGGATAGATGACATTGTGTTGCTATACCAGAAACATTTGGCATGTCTGGGGCACCTTTCTTAAGCATTACATCTGGGGTGTTGGGGGGCCCCATGGTCTTCAGCCATATTCTGATATATTGTGTAGTGCGTCAAATTAACGCTTTTGGCTGTGATGATGGCACTTTAGAAGCAATCAGTTACTTGATACTTCTCATTATAGATAGAAGGAAACACTTAAGTTTGGTGTCAAATTTCATGGATCGTGTTCACATTGAGGTCAGATGGATGCCCTTTCATCCAAGCCTTGGATTTCCCTCATCTATTAAAATAAGACTCAATATTATTATCAGCATGATATAAAAATACAAATCTTTAGAGGAACATATGAATGCAAATGAGAACATCCAGTCAAGGATTCAATTTATACTTGCAACCATAGTTCTTCTTTAAGTAGTCTTTTCATCAAATAATTAAATTTTGGAATAAGTAACAGTGTTATCTTTGATGAGTTATAATGATTAAAACATTGATATAATTTCATTTTAATAGCATCGGTTGGGACGGGACACTCATCGAGGGTCAGATAATATCTCCAACAAATCATCCGACAGCGATGTCAGTGATGTGTCTGCCGTTTCAAGGACAAGTAGTGCTTCACGAATGAGCAGCACAAGTTACATGTCTGTGCAGTCTGAGCATCCTCGAACAACCAGGAAGATCAGGTGAGGCCCAGTGATGGTTTTATCTTCCACAGAACATTGTTCTATCAATCCATTTCAGATTTAAACCATGTAATTAGTGAAGGGCTTTCACTCATACCCCGTAAAATAATTTTGTATTTAGAATGTTGCTTCAGCTTACAAACAGTATCACTTCAAACTTTCAAAGACCTCAGAATTATAACATTATTTATAAGCTTTGAGGTGAACAATGTTGCCTTCTTCCAGCATCTTGTTGTGATGAGCTGAAACTCTTTAGATTATACCGGCTATTCAGAGCAATTTACCGAATAAAACTGGAATTTCCACAGAGGCACAATTTGATGCAGAATTCGATACGTTACAAATTTAGAACACCAAATTTGCCAGTGTACTCCACTCTGGATGCCAACATTTCCCCAGGATCTCATTACTTAAACAGTATACTGATACTAATATTCCATATTCAATAGTTAACCAGATTGTAAATCAAACCAACGTTTCAAAGATCTCTTATTAGGAAACGTAAACTAAATAGTGAAACAAATAATGAAATATTTTTCCAGTCACTCTTGCCTGTGTTGAAGACTTAATGCATTCCAGATTTCCTTAATTAGGAAGTATATTGCTAATTTATTTGCCACCAGCCTAAACAAAGATCTCTATTCTTTCCCCGTGCCCTGAACCCACTATCACCAGCAACACCACATTCTCCATTCCTAAGATGTTGATTTATGCAGGTTGCTATCATGTTATTATTCAGAAGTCTAACAGGGCAAAGGCATTTTAATATTTATTTAGATTCATGTGTTTCCCCTGACTGCTGAACCTTAATTATAGATGGGAAATTAAAGAGAAAGAGTGATGATGAGAAGTGCTTTGTATTTTTTCTTCTGAAGGAACAGATTGTGTTTTTTCTGGGATGGAACAAATAAATCAACAGAATGCAAAGGCATTCAGTTCAGTAACAGATTAGTCCTTAAGCACAGAAGTAGTGCCTTGTTAAACCTGTTCTACCCATCCTCTACCCGTTGTTCATGGCCACAATACATATCAATAGAAGTGTTAGAAAGTAATGCAAAACATCTCTTCAATTCTTCACATTCCACAATGCCAGCGAAGAATTTACAATTCAAGAGCTATTTGCTGTGATCAATCTTTTCAAGGTTCCCTGAACACCCCCAAATTAACTGTTGCCATTAGCCTTATTAGGTTGTTTTTTTTAGTTAGTTAAATATTGCTGTATTCTTAGTTCCTTAATAATGTCTTTCAAACACATATTACAAAATAAGACATGGATTCAAGATATTTTAAAGGTCAGAGCAGAATTAAAAATGAAAGGTTAATGGGATTTTCATTCTCATCATGAATTGTTGCTTTCATAAAAATACAGATCTGTTTCCTTTTATAATAAGATTGTGATCTGCTCCATCAGACCACAGCCTGTCGTATATACTGATGCATTTGAAAGTTTGTGTTAAGCATCAACATTTTAAATCGTTAATGAAAAACCAAGACTGCCAGTCAATAGCTGGTATATATTTTGTATTGGTGTGTATAACTATAATTATTATTGTTGAAATACAAAGTTATTCAAAAATATTGTAATGGTATTTATGTAATATTTTTCATTTGTTTTCTAGTTAAATTTAGTATAGAAATATATATAGAAATTGTTGACCTCATTTCAGAATTATTCTCAACTTCTTGTGATTTTATGCTTGACATTGTTACTTTATTGCATAGTTTGATCATTTGTTTCACTTCAGTTTTTTTCCTCCATTTGGATATCTTTCATTCCTTTTAATGTAACTAATTTCACCCTTTTCTCCTTTCTGTTTTGCATGCCTCCATTATTTTGTGTTTTGATCTTCAGGCGGTCAAAAGCATTAGAGGAGAAGAAAGAGGGAGGGGAAGGAGGAGAGGAGGAAGATGCAGAATTGGAGGGCGAGGTAGAGGAGGAAGAGGATATAAAGAAAGACAGGGAGGTGGATGCTCTGCCCCTCAATGAGAAAAAAGAGGATAATGAGGAATTGGGGCTAGAAAAAAGAAAGGAAGAGCAAGAGGGATATGGGCAAGAGGAATGTGGGCAAGAGGAATGTGCGCAAGAGGAATGTGGGCAAGAGGAATGTGAG
Source organism: Leucoraja erinaceus (assembly GCF_028641065.1). Lineage (NCBI taxonomy): Eukaryota > Metazoa > Chordata > Chondrichthyes > Rajiformes > Rajidae > Leucoraja > Leucoraja erinaceus. The sequence continues at coordinate 108,013,036 of NC_073380.1, forward strand.
GACGATAAATATGAACAAGAGGAATGTGAGCAAGAGAAATGTGAGGAGGAGAAATATGTAGAGGATGAGGAGGATGAGGGGGAGGAAGAGACAGAGAAGATACAAAGGAAAAAAGAGGATTTGCAAAGACGATACTCTGAAAATGATGTCAGGTAAACTTAACTAATCCCAATGTAGTTGGTTTACATAGTCTTAGAGTTGACTTTAGCAAATCCCCATCCAAACCCTGTACCCGCATCGCCCTCCTCTGTGTGGACTCAAGCAATTATTTTCTATTTGTGTGACAATTAGTTATTTAATGTGGCATCAAACAATCTCTCCTGTTTGTGTCCCTTTGTACTATTTGCTGATGGTCACATGCAGCAGTTTATCTTGATTGGACAGACAAATGTAAATGTTACTAATGATGTGCAAGGACATTTAGGAACATTTTGAAAAATCATGCTGTTGAATTACTTTTACTAAAGATTGTAGACAGCTCAGAGACTACTTTTACAAAACCATTCTTTTTATGTAACATTCAGAAATGTCCTCTTATTTCACCGCCATCCTTTCCCACTACCTAATATCAGAATTCTAGACTAATAGAATAACTTATAATGGCAGGAATGGCCACAGAGCACAGATAACTAGATGATTGACTTTGGAAAGTAATTAATCAAGGTGACAACAAAATATCATCATCATCATCATCAAAGGTCCAAATTGCTTGTGGGAATTTTGCTTCCTGCTGCCTTTATCACTGTAAGCTGATTTAATATTGATAATGAATGTGTCTTTTTAACCAAACAAATGTGTTACACCAAGAGAAAAGATTGGTGTCCCTGCTTCCTGCGTCACTAAATTCTGACACTTGTTCGGTCACAATTTGCTGAATCCCAGTCCTGTCTACACTATTAATGAAAACAACTAGAACAAGATGTTTTCCCACAAGGGCAGAAGTGAAATTTGAAGGCAAGTCACTGCCTGTACTTCTGTCATGCAAAGGCAGTTTAGGTGGACCTGGCAGAGATGACTAGGTATATGACTATCCTTTGGCTGTTATTAACAAGTGATACTAAACAGATACATATGTTGTCTAACTGGTGGCAGTAATGACCATGCAATACACTTTTGTGAGCATCTCAGCTTCCTTTTGCTGCTTTTAAAATGCCATAATACATGATGTTGTATGTTGGTGTTAGGTGGTGCACTGTCTGAAAGGTTGTAGGAAGCATCATTGAAAAGTTCTTTCATAGGGGAAGCACAGGCACAATAATTAACTCAAAAACTCTAAGCTAGGCAAGGCAAGGCAACTTTATTTATATAGCACATTTCATACACGAGGCAGACTCAAAGTGCTTCACATTAAAAACATGTCATACAATAAAATGAAATAATAAAATGAAATAAAATAGAAGAATGAAAAGAAAAGCAAAATTAAAAATGCATTATAAAAAGTGCAAAAGTTAGAAGTGCAATATAGTTAAGATTTAGCTGAAAGCTAAAGTAAACATAAAAGTTTTCAGTCTTGTTTTAAAAGTGGTCAAAGTTGAGGCAAGTCTTAAATCTTCAGGAAGTTTATTCCAGCTATTTGTTGCATAGTAACTAAATCCTGCTTTCCCATGTTTTGTATTTACTCTGGGAATCACTAACAGATTGGTTTCAGAAGATCTTAGCGGTCTAGAAGGCTTATATAGTGGAAGCATGTCAGTGATATACTTTGGTCCTAAACCATGTAGTGATTTATAGATGAGCAGCAAGATTTTGAAATCAATTCTCTGACATACAGGGAGCCAATATAAGGATTTAAGAATTGGTGTAATGCGTTCAAATTTTTTGGTCTTTGTTAGAACTCTAGCAACAACATTCTGAACGTGCTGTAGCTGCCTGACAGTTTTTTTCAGAAGACCTGCAAGGAGACCGTTACAATAATCTAGCCTACTAGTAATAAAGGCATGTACAAGTTTTTTTAAGTGTTGAGCTGACATGAGTCCTCTTAATCTTGCTACGTTTTATGAGGTGATAGTTGGCCGATTTTGTTACTGATTTGATGTGACTGTCGAAATGTAAATCTGAATCCATAATAACCCCAAGATTTCTGGCTTTGTTTGAAGTTTTCAGGGACAGAGAGTGAAGGTGTTGGGTTACTTTAAGCCTTTCTTTTTTAGCACCAAAAACAATTATCTCCGTTTTGTCCTTATTTAGTTGGAGGAAATTTTGGCACATCCAGTCTTTGACTTGCTCAATGCACTGGCACAGCAGATCTATGGGGCGATAGTCATTTGGTGATAGCGCTACATAGATTTGAGTGTCATCGGCATAGCAGTGGTGGTCAATATTATTATTTTGCATGATTTGCCCTAGTGGGAGCATGTAGATGTTGAATAAAGAGGGCCCTAAGATCGAACCTTGCGGGACTCCACACGTCACGTTGGTTGGTTCTGATACAAAGTCGCCAATGGAAACAAAATAGTTCCTATCTTGTAGATATGACCTGAACCAGCTTAAGACTGTGCCTGAGAGCCCCACCCATTTTTCCAACCTGTCCAAAAGTATTGAGTGATCAACAGTGTTGAATGCAGCACTGAGGTCTAAATAGCATTAATATTGAAATGTTGCCAGAGTCTGTGTTAAGACGGATGTCGTTTACAACTTTAATAAGGGCGGTCTCGGTGCTATGAAGAGGTCGAAATCCTGACTGGAAGTTGTCGTAGCAGCCAGTTGAAGCCAGGAAGTGATTAAGTTGCTGGAGGACAACTTTCTCAATGATTTTACTTATGAAAGATAGGTTTGATATTGGTCTATAGTTGTTAATAATAGAGGCATCTAGGCTCCGCTTTTTTAAAAGAGGTTTAATAACTGCAGTTTTCAAGGCTTTTGGGAAATTGCCTGATTGAAGAGAGCTGTGAGAAGCTAGTCAAGAGAGAGAGAGAGAGAAGAGTGTTTTATTGTGTTATGTCCCAGATAAACCAATTAAATTCTTACTTGCTGCAGCACAACATAATATGTCAACAATATAATCTGTAAACAATATAAACACTGTAAATAAACGAGAGAGAAAAAAAGTTCAGTGTGTATATATACACACATACAGATACACACACACACATACAAAAACCAAACAAATAGTAGTGCAATAATAATAATGATAGTCTATTGTAGTTCAGAGCTATTTGAGGTTGTAGTGTTTAATAGCCTGATGGCTGTAGGGTCAAAGCTGTTCCTGAACCTGGACGTTACAGTTTTCAGGCTCCTGTACCTTCTTCCCGGTGGCAGGAGTGAAATGAGTGAATGGCCAGGGTGGTGTGAGTCTCTGATGGTGCTGGCAGCCTTTTTGAGGCAGCGACTCCAGTAAATCCCTTCGATGGTGGGTCCCTGGAGATGATGGTTCCCAGGAACTTAAATGACTCTATAGATGTGACTGTGGTGTTGTCGATGGTGAGTGGGGTGAGTTGAGGGGGAGCTCTCCTAAAGTCTACAATCAATTCCACTGCCTTAAGAGCATTGAGCTCTAGGTTGTTGCCATGACACCAGGACGCCAACTGTGACACTTCCTGTCTGTTGGCAGATTCCTCCCCATCCTGGATCAGTCCAATCAGGGTTGTGTCGTCCGCAAACTTGAGAAGCTGGACAGAGGAGTCAGTGGAGGTGCAGTCGTTGGTGTAGAGGAGAGGAGAGAATACGCAGCCTTGCGTTGCTCCTATGCTCCTATGAGTGTTTGCGGGTCCGAGATGTGCTTTCCCAGCCTCACATGCTGCTTCCTGTCTGTCAGGAAGTTGGTGATCCACTGACAGAGGGGTTCAGGCAAAGTCAACTTGGAAAGTTCGGAGTGTAGTAGCTCTGGCACAATGGTGTTGAATGCAGAGCTAAAATCCACAAACAAAATCCTTGCATAGGTCCCCTGGCAGTCTAGGTGCTGTAGGATGAAGTGCAGGCCCAGGTTGACTGCATCATCCACTGATCTATTGGCCCGATGTGCAAACTGCAGGGAGTCCTGCAATGGGTTTGTGATATTTTTCAGCTTGGCCAGCACAACCCAAGGGTCTTCATTACTATAGAGGTCAGTGCGACAGGCCTGTAGTTATTACAACCTGTAATCCTTTTTTGCTACTGGAACAATAGTGGAGACTTTGAAGCAGGCAGGGCCAGTACAGGTTTGCAGGGACTGATTGAAAATGTCTACGGCATTTCGTTTGGACCTCAAGGGGTCCAAATGACAATTAAATGTATCTTGTATCTTGTACTGGTGCCAGTTGTTCGGCACAAAGCTGGAGGGGGAAACATTGACCGGTCCTGGAAATTTCCGGATTTTCTGTCTCCTGAAAAGCTTTTCCACCTCCTCAATTGCTATTGTTAGTGATGGAGAAGTGGCCAAACTGATGTTGGGCAGCAAGGAGGGTGTGGGTAGTGTACGAGGACCCAGTCTTTACAGACTGGAGTCAGGCTCTAAGTAGGTGTGAAGTGGTGATTGGGGAGGAGTGGGTGGGGAAAGGAGGGAAAGGGTACCGGGGTTATGTTTCTGTCCATCGAACCTGCAGTGGAACTCGTTCAGTTCGTTGGTCAGCTGACGATTGTCCAAGGAGCGTTGGATTTTCCTCCTCTTGTAGCTCGTGATTTCCTGCAAGCCCTTCTACACCGAAGAAGAGTCATTATCTGAGAACTTGCTCTTCAACTTCTCAGAATACCTTTCCTTGGAGCTCTGATTCCTCTTCTCAGCTTGTACTTGGCCTGCCTATAGAGGTCTGCATCCCTGCTCCTGTAGGCCTCCTCTTTAGACTGGCGGAGATGTCTGAGCTGCTGAGGGGATCTTATAGAAACTTACAAAATTCTTAAGGGGTTGGACAGGCTAGATGCAGAAAGATTGTTCCCGATGTTGGGGAAGTCCAGGACAAGGGGTCACAGCTTAAGGATAAGGGGGAAATCCTTTAAAACCGAGATGAGGAGAACTTTTTTCACACAGAGAGTGGTGAATCTCTGGAACTCCCTGCCACAGAGGGTAGTTGAGGCCAGTTCATTGGCTATATTTAAGAGGGAGTTAGATGTGGCCCTTGTGGCTAAGGGGATCAGAGGGTATGGAGAGAAGGCAGGTATGGGATACTGAGTTGGATGATCAGCCATGATCGTATTGAATGGCGGTGCAGGCTCGAAGGGCCGAATGGCCTACTCCTGCACCTAATTTCTATGTTTCTATGTCTATGTTTCTAAACCAAGGCTTCTCATTGTTGAACCTGATCCGGGTCCTAGTGGGAATGCAGCTGTCCTCACATAAGCTGACATATAATGTCACAGTGTCTATATATTGATCGAGGCTTGGGGTTGCTTCCCTGAATACATTCTAATCAGTGCAGTCAAAGCAGGACTGTAGGTTTTCAATGCCCTCGCTTGTCCACTTTTTCATTGCTCTGACCACAGGCTTGACAGATTTTAGTTTCTGCCTGTCGGTCGGAATAAGGTGAACTAAACAATGATCCGAGAGTCCCAGATCAGTTTCAATCCGTTCCCAGCCGCAAGGGGAACAGTGATATGCATTCTAGATTGTAGTATAACAATGATCGAGTGTTCCCTCCCCTCTGGTGGGGCAGGTAACGTGATGTCTGTATTTTGGAAGCTCTCGCCTGTGGTTAGCCTTGTTAAAATCCCCCAAAACAATGACCATGGAGTCTGGAGAAGTCGCTCTCTATGCAGGGGGCTTGGGGGCGTGGTTGTAAACTCCAGCGGAAATAAAAGAGGTAAATTCCCTCGGAGAATAAAAGGGTTTGCAATTTATTTTTTTAAAGAGTAAATTAAAAAGGTAGTAAAATAAACAATAAATATATATTTTTTAAATGCTGGAAACAGTAATTTGTAGCAATGTTACAAAATTTTGAGATTAAAAAAAATCAAGTCAAATTTATCCCATCAGATAAAGCATAAAAATAAGTTTAATTTGACACCTAATTCACTTTCATATCTCAAGTATTTAAAAAGTTATGGCCATTTTCATACTCGGAAATTAGCATCTTGTTCCCTATTGATTTTCTATGGACATAACAAAAAAGCTGTGATCGTGTGCTGTCAAAAGGCCATAACCTTCTTAAAAATTAAGAGAACTGAATGAAATTTTCAGTTATCATAGATTGAAGCATTCTGAAACAAATATAAAATAATCTTACTTGGATGATCTGAAATTAAAGCATATAATTACCCAAGTGTAGCTAATTTCAAACTTCAATTACTAGATCTAAACATCTATCCATTTCTTAATAAATGATTAACATTTTTAAATAGCCCAAGTGTCCAAATAATATTCATAAATAATTCACAATAAAACATGATTTTGAAATCTCATTTACATTAATTTATAGGCCAAATGGAAGGAATTTAGTGTTCAATTGCTGTAAATTAAAGTCCATTTTAAATCAGCTTTCTAGTGGGTTCCTGTGAACGCGCTGGTTTAGAACGTTCACATTGCGGTAGATTTGTGCCCTCAAATGCCCAGAAAAATACTGCGGGATATAAAGAGCCCAAAATGAGCTACTCGCAATAGTAAACTTTGTATAAAGGGTTCTTAAGAAGCCCTTTTTAATGTAAAAATAAGCTACATACCTTCTGTATACAGCTCCATGCGGCCCTGTGGTTGCGTGAGGTCGCGGGTTTAGAGAGTGATTTTTAAACTATTATAACTATTATACAAGGCCATAAAAACTAATAATACCTTTTGCGACGGGGTCTTTCAGCGATTTTTCGTTAATGATTTACTAGGCTGAACATCTTCGATTGGAACAGCCTAGTGAAAATCGCGTTTTAAACCCGCCCCCTCTAAACAGCGCCAAAATCGCGCACACGGGCTGGGACAGATTTTCAGCGACGCTTCAGGTAGGCTTTGCAACATACCTATCATTTGGTCAGGATTTAGTTAATTTAGAGATACGGCGCGGAAACAGGCCCTTCAGCCCACCGGGTCCATGCCGACCAGCGATCCCTGCACATTAACACTATCCTACACCCACTAGGGACAATTTTTACATTTAGCAAGCCAATTAACCTACAAACCTGCACGTCTTTGGGGTGTGGTATGAAACCAAAGATCTTGGAGAAAACCCACGCAGGTCACGGGGAGAACGTGCAAACTCCGTACAGACAGCACCCGTAGTCGGGATCGAACCCAGGTCTCCAGCGCTCCGATCTAACCTCTTGTTCTCATTCCTGGATGCTGCCTGACCGACTGGGCTTTGCCAGCACTTCCTATTTTTGTTTTTAATTTACAGCATTTACATTTTGTTTGTGATTTTCTACGGCATTATTTGTGGTAGTTTACCTCTATGTGATGGGTAGGAAATGAAAGGGACAATAGCTGTCCCTGACGGCAGCTCAGCACCCAGAGTAATCAAACCTCCTGCCTATCCCATAATGAGTTATTGCACCAGTGAAAGCATAAAGAATATTGGAAATGATTCTAGTTATTTATCTACTGGAGATCTCCAGAACAAAGACTAAGACCAAGAGGATAGTTTAGTTTAGGTTAGTATAGAGATATAGCATATAAACTGGCACTTTGGCCCACCGAGTCCATGCCGTCCAGCGATTGCCTGTTCTATCCTGCACACTAGGGACAAGTTACAGAAGCCAATTGACCCACAAAACTACACGTCTTTGGAACGTGGGAGGAAACTGGAGAATTTGGAGAAACCCCATGTGGTCACAGAGAGAACTTACAAACTCTGTACAGACAGCAATTGTAGTAAGGATCGAACTCGGTAGATCATTACATTACATTTTATCATTGAGGGTGATGCATTTACAAATATGAAAAGTGGTCACCTTTTAGATCAGAGATCACCATGTCATCATATTGTGCCCCCCAAAAACCTAAAGTAACGTCGCACTGTATCTCCAGCAGATATATTTATTAGGTGCCATTGAAAAACATTGGTGCCACTGAATGGACAATGTAGGAGCAATAGTTTTGAAAATCTATTCAAAACAAAATGTATAATTGATTTATTTTCTTCTTTGAGGAATTGGATAATTGCCTGTTTTTTCACTGTGAGCAACAAAATGGTTAAGGGGTCAGGAGAGAAAATGCTTGAAAATGTGGTTACAACATTTGTGATAAAAAAGAAAAAACATTCACAATACTTCTTTTATAATGATATGTTAAAATATATGTTGCAGCCAATAATCTAAATGTCAAAGCTAATTAATTTTGGTATTAAGTATGTATTGTGCAATGTCTGCCAATGAGAACTGAGAAATTCCCAGTTTCCTTGCTACAACGGTTTATAATGTTTTCACTCGAATATGGAAAAACATGTTGCCCCCAATGAATTAATCAACTCTGGGTGTAAATTGCTCATTTTTGTGTTTTGCCATATTGCTTTAGACTGTTAATATGTAACTATATATTTTTAAGAAGCCATATCAATTAAAATAATCTATCATCACCAGGGAATAATTGCACAGATTGGAATCTTCTGACATAGAAGCGACATGATTGAATTAATTAAAATTATGAATGGGAGTGGATGTGTAAAATGTAACCAGTTCTATTTCATCCACATCCTAGAGTATATTAAGCAGAGACTGTTCACAATGATTAGAAAGTGAATCAGCAGGTTAATGATGCATATATCTAAGATACTTCCTAAAGTAAACTAGATTAGTCTGTGAGTGCATAGAGAATTCAAAGTTGTTCTGAAAGGTTGAGATGAGAGAAAATAAATCAAATGAGACTTGCATCAGATATAAACACCAGTACAGACTTGTTGGGCAGAACGGGATTTCCCTGTACAGTATATTCCATATTGTTTTAGGTACGTATTACTTCATTTTTAATGAGTTTGTAATCCTTAAGCTTATTTCAATATCAAAGTTACTGAAGACAGCAATAACAAGCTCTAGATAGGAACACTGAAGGTTAACTTGAATACTGTTCACTATTTACAGTTTATTTTTAATCTGGTGTAAGACTTGTACAAGTTTGTGCTTTTATCTTATTATCATGACTTCAATGTCCAGTGAGCACTAACTGCATTTTAGTAAAATCACAGGTTCAGTTCTGTGAGTGCTTACTATATGTGAGGTCAGGCACACAGGACCTATGTGTGCAAAGGACACTTTGGCGCAAAAATTAAGGGGGCAGATTATTATCTCAATGGGGTTAGGTTAGGCAAGGGGGAGGTGCAGCGAGACCTGGGCGTCCTTGTACACCAGTCACTGAAAGTGTGTGTACCTTCGATTTTCCAGCATCTATAGTTCCTTCTTAAACACTGAAAGTTGGCGTGCAGGTACAGCAGGCAGTGAAGAAAGCTAATGGAATGTTGGCCTTCATAACAAGAGGATTTCAGTATAGGAGTAAAGAGGTTCTTCTGCAGTTGTATAGGGCTCTGGTGAGACCACATCTAGAGTATTGTGTACAGTTTTGGTCTCCTAATTTGAGGAAGGGCATCCTTGTGATTGAGGCAGTGCAGCATAGGTTCACGAGATTGATCCCTGGGATGGCAGGACTGTCATGAGGAAAGATTGAAAAGACTAGGCTTGTATTCACTGGAGTTTAGAAGGATGAGGGGAGATCTTATAGAAACATATAAAATAATAAAAGGACTGGACAAGCTAGATGCAGGAAAAATGTTCCCAATGTTGGGCGAGTCCAGAACCAGGGGCCACAGTCTTAGAATAAAGGGGAGGTCATTTAAGACTGAGGTGAGAAAAAACATTTTCACCCAGAGAGTTGTGAATTTATGGAATTCCCTGCCACAGAGGGCAGTGGAGGCCAAGTCGCTGGATGGATTTAAGAGAGAGTTAGATAGAGCTCTAGGGGCTAGTGGAGCCATTGGATATGGGGAGAAGGCAGGCACAGGTTATTGATAGGGGACGATCAGCCATGATCACAATGAATGGCAGTGCTGGCTCGTGGGGCCGAATGGCCTCCTCCTGCACCTATTTTCTATGTTTCTATGAGTGGCAAGCACACCAACCATTGTCCATACCTCACTGCTCGCTGGTCATCCCATCTTCATTACAGTGAGTGATTTGAACAATGAGATGTCCTGAGTAAATAAAAATTTTCATAGCCAATGTATATGACGTGAACTTTCACCAAACATGTTTTTTCCATCACATCACCTGATACCATTGTAACCACTTCTGCCAGCAAGCAGATGTGTCTGAAAACATACTGAGTTTGAAACCTCAAACTCAAACTATAATCATCTCTATAAGGCTTGGCGAACGTTAATGATCTTACAAAGAATGTTGATTTCCTTGCTTCACCTAAGCTAAACTCCTGGTCAATCACCTATAGATCTGTATGTGATTTGGTGCTTAAAATTTCCCGTAATTAGAACATGTTGAGAGCGATGGGGTGGGGAGAGACGGATAGGACAGGTTAGGCTATTCCACCTGATAATGGCGAAGTGTTTCCTTGTTTACTTTGCATGTTGTGAGCTGGATTGTTGAGGCAAGTTTGTCAGGCCTGTCGTAAAATCAGCTTTGCCTGAGAATTTATGTCATCAGTTGTTTGATGTTACGGACATGCTTCCTATTGCTATGAACAGAAAGCTAGTGTAAACAAAAATAATTCACAGTGAATTATGGCAAATAAATATGAATTTTATTTATGTTATTTAACGGACAATGACAATTTACGATAAGTGTGAATCTGAGATCTTATCCTTAATGTATTTTACTCGGGGAAAGCTGAGGAAATATCAAGCAGTTGCATGTTAAAAGAACCACCGGCAGATATTGTTAATTTGTTTCTACTTAATCAGGCTGCACTGCAAAAGCAAATCCTAAAGGACTTGCAGATGATGGAAATCTGAGCCAAACTTAGAAAATTGTATAAAACAATGAGAGACCAAAAAAAACTTTCTTTTGACGGGTTTATCTTGTGTGCACAGAGTAACGATACAATAAAAGAGTCTGCATTCCCTGTGAACAAGCTTCCATTGCTGAGACAATGGTGGGTGGGGGTCGGCAAGAGCCCTCAGTGACCCAAGTGGTAAAAAACAACTCAAAAGTCAACCTTAAATATTAATTTTTTTTTGGCTTCATAGATGCTGTCTGATTATCCCTAGTATTTATTTGTTTATTTCAGATTTCCAGCATCTATGTTTTTTAAATTTTCTGGCACAAAATATTTTAAAGAACATGGGTAGGTGATGTTTCGGCTAGGAACCCTTCTTCAGACTGATCCCAAACTAATTCAGAAGGGTCTTGACGTGAAACATCATTGCCCATGTTCTCACGAAAAGCTGCCCAGAAATCCAGCACTTTGTGTAAACCTACACCTGGAGTTCCTATTTCATAATACTAAAATACAAACCAATTTAAATGTGTTTTTAAGATTTCCATGTGGACTCAAAAAGAGTACTTGTATCAATTAGTGTTAAATAATTTATTTACTTGCAATCTCAAACCTCTGCTCCTGTACATTTTCTAATTTCTCATCTTTTAAACAATACTGATTATGGTGAAAAGGCTTTGGGGTTTGTGAGCATGATTCATGGCATAACCTTTTTTTAATAGTAATTGATATCAGAAGCTATGTTACCTGCAGCGGCTGATCCAGTTATGTTTGTAGGAGATTTATGATGCTAATAGTGAGAGTTGGTGATGCGAATACTATTTAACATAGAAAATAGGTGCAGGAGGAGGCCATTCGGCCCTTCAAGCCAGCAGCCCCATTCATTGTGATCATGGCTGATCGGCCCCAATCAATAACCCGTGCCTGCCTTATCCCCATATGCCTTGATTCCACCAGCCCCTAGAGCTCTATCTAACTCTCTCTTCATCCATCGTTGGGATAGGTGGCTAGACACTAATTTTGGAGATGATCGTTGCTTGGCAGTGTTTAGTTTAGTCTAGTTTAAATGTAAGAGTTCTCAACCCTTGCCTGAATATAGTGTTGGTATTGCTGCATACTCACATAGGGTTGCTTCACTAAAGGAGTTGTGATTGGGATTGAATGTTTTGTAATGTCAGCAGACATTCCCACTTATGATCTTGTTATGGAATTAAGTTAATTAATGACTGAAGTGAATGAACTGTAAGATTAATCATAAATAACTACACAAATCTTCATTTGGTTGTTAGGATTCTAGCTGTTCAATGTTTTTCTCTTGATTCCCATTTAATTTTGTTTTACCAGAGCTCCTTGATGCCAAGCCTATCAACATTGTAATGCAATTACAGAATCACATTTTAGTTATTTTCTATACCAATGGATTAATGAGCCACATCGTTCTGCATCAGCCCCACTCTGTTTGCTACCTGTCAACCTATATTAACCTTATACCGATATTGAGGAGAGACCAAGCTGATTTTCTCATGCTGAAAGTTTTAGTGAGCTGCAAGTGGTGACAAGGTACAATAAATAGAATTAAATCATTAATTTAAACTATTTTAAGTACAATAATAAAAATAATAACATCTTATCAGCATCAACCTTTTTACTCAAGGTCATCAAATTCATTCAAACGCCATTAACATCTTGCCTATTTCTTCAACAATCAGGATTCACTCGCCACTATTTGAGTTGGGGGGGATGGCCTGTATTATCCCCCAGTTTTTGGAGATCGAGCAACAACAACAAATAATAATTGTGCCCCCCTCCCTCCGCTCGGTCGCTCCTCTGCCTCACCGGGTATCCCCGAGGCCGGTAATCAGTGATCTCTCAGCCCCCCCACCCCCACTTTCAAAAATGTTCCATGGCCCCTGATGACTGCAGTTAGGTCTCAGACAAGTACAACAGGTGATGCATAGAGAAAAACACTATGTTGTTACAGTTATAGAGAAAGTGCAGATTTTTTTTTAGTGAAATAGCTATAACATGGTAGATTGGAAGATCGTGGCCATACCCTTAACTTATGAGAGGTCCGTTCAGTAGTCTGATGACAGCAGGGTAAAAGCTATTTCAGAATTAGGTGAGGCGTCTATTCAAGCTTTTGTATCTTCTGCCACATGGGAAAAAGGAGAAGAGATTATGATCGGGGTGTAGTCCTTGATTGTGTTGACTTCTTTCCTGAGGCACACAATGGAGTCGATAGGTGAAAGATTGGTTTCTGTTATAGACTGGGCTGCATTTTCAACTCTCTGCAATTTCCAAAGATAGACTCCAAATGCTGGAGTAACTCAGCAGGACAGGCAGCATATAACCATATAACAATTACAGCATGAAAACAGGCCATCTCGGCCCTTCTAGTCCGTGCCGAACACTTACTCTCACCTAGTCCCATCTACCTTCACTCAGACCATAACCCTCCATTCCATTCCCGTCCATATACCTATCCAATTTATTTTTAAATGATAAAATCGAACCTGCCTCCACCACTTCCATTGGAAGCTCATTCCACACAGCTACCACTCTCTGAATAAAGAAGTTCCCCCTCATGTTGCCCCTAACCTTTTGTCCCTTAATTCTCAAATCATTCTCTTGTTTGAATCTCCCCTAGTCTCAATGGAAAAAGCTTATCCACGTCAACTCTGTCTACCCCTCTCATCATTTTAAAGACCTCTATCGTCCCCCCTTAACCTTCTGCGCTCCAAAGAATAAAGACCTATCTTACATAGAAACATAGAAAATAGGTGCAGGAGTAGGCCATTCGGCCCTTCGAGCCTGCACCGCCATTCGATATGATCATGGCTGATCATCCAACTCAGTATCCCATCCGAAGGGCCGAATGGCTTACTCCTGCACCTAATTTCTAATCCCTGCCTTCTCTCCATACCCCCTGATCTCTTTAGCCACATTGGGCCACATCTAACTGCCTCTTAAATATAGCCAATGAACTGGCCTCAACTACCTTCTGTGGCAGAGAATTCCACAGATTCACTGCTCTCTGTGTAAAAAATGATTTTCTCATCTCTGTCCTAAAAGACTTCCCTCTTATCCTTAAACTGTGACCCCTAGTTCTGGACTTCCCCAACATCGGGAATAATCTTCCTGCATCTAGCCTGTCCAACCGCTTAAGAATTTTGTAAGTTTCTATAAGATCCCCCCTTAATCTTCTAAATTCTAGCGAGTACAAGCTGAGTTTATCCAGTCTTTCTTCATATGAATGTCCTGCCATCCCAGGAATCAGTCTGGTGAACCTTCTCTGTACTCCCTCTTGTTCAACCTTTCTCTGTTACGTAGGTGCAGAAACCCACGCAACATTCTAGTAAATCTCCTCTGTACTCTCTCTATTTTGTTGACATCTTTCCTATAATTTGGCGACCAAAATTGTACACCATATTCCAGAATTGGCCTCACCAATGCCTTGTACAATTTTAACATTACATCCCAACTTCTATACTCTGGAGAGAAGGAATGGGTGACTTTTCGGGTCATGGCCTTTCTTCAGACTGATGTTGGGGGGTGGGGGGGGAGGGAGAGGAGATAGATAGATAAAGAGGAAGGAGTGAAAGGTGTGAAAACAGGGCAACGGGTATGGAGATCAAGGAAAATATAGAATAGATCATTGTTAGCTGGGAGAAGGTAACAACAAAGCAAACAGAGATAAAATGTAATCGGAGACAGTAAGACTGGTCAAAGAACTGGGAAGGGGAGAGTCGGAGAGAGAGGGAAAGCAAGGGTTACTTGAAGTTAGAGAAGTCAATGTTCATACTGTTGGGGTGTAAGTTGCCCAAGCATAATATGAGGTGCTGTGTTTAAGAGGGAACTGCAGATGCTGGAGAATCGAAGGTTACACAGAAAAGCTGGAGAAACTCAGCGGGTGCAGCAGCATCTATGGAGCGAAGGAAATAGGCAACGTTTCGGGCCGAAACCCTTCTTCAGACTGATCGGGGGTGGGGGTGGGTCGGGACAAGAAAGGGAAAAGGAGGAGTAGGGAAAAGGAGGAATATGAGGTGCTGTTGTTCCTTCATGCACAATTATCTGCAATGTCCTGCAGTCTTGGGCAGAGCTAACATGGATACTATATTTATAGAAGTACTCTGCTCATCCCATTTACATTTCTGACTAAATTTTATTGAAATGTATTAATTATACATTGTACTTTTAAATTATTTATTTAACCTTTTCCTTACATTATACAATGTTTTACCTTTATTCTTGCGCATGTTGTCAATTTTAGAAGTGTGGACTCTTCTTGTAAAATAAATGGTGTGGTATTCTCCACCGAAGGAAAAGGCTACAACTGTAAGATAAATCAATGGATTGCACATCCATTACAGCAGTTTGGGGGTGGGTGGGATTGAGTTGCTGGGATGGGTAGTGGATGTGCTGCAGACCAGGGCTTGGTGGAGAGCATAGAGCACTTGGAGCAGACTAGTGAGGCCTTAGGAGGGACTTGTTGAACATGCTGAAGAGGGGCAATTGACAGAGGGCAAGCTGAAGGCTGACTTAAATTCCTGAGGAGTTAGAACATGTCCTCGAGCCTCATGAGGCACGTTGCAAAAAACACCATTTTAGGAGACGACAATCTTCATTTACCCGACGGGATTTTAGTTTAGAGATACAGCGTAGAAACAGGCCCTTCGGCAGAGTCCACACCTACTGGTGATTACTCTTTTACACTAATTCTCTGTTCCATTTTCACATCTGCTCTGTGTACATTCAGGGCAATTTGCAGAGGCCAATTGATCTATAAATGCACATGCCCTTGGGATTTGGGAGGAAACCCAAATGGTCACATGCAAACTCCACACAGACAGTACCTGAGGTCAGGATTCTAAACCTGAAAAACCAAACAGATTTGTGAGGTTTAAAGGAGGCACTGTCAGCAACATTCATGAGGTGAGGTGCCCCATTTCTTGATTAAAAGGGCATACCAACATAGTTAGATTATTTCCTGTTTTCGAAAGTATAACATCCTATCTGTTCATCAGGAATTAATGGGGAACGAATGTTTTCCTCAGGAGAAGTTTTGCTGAGCCCTCCTGTGAGTATTAAATGACCCAATCCTTTGTTTTCGATGACTGATTTAGACATGAAGTATTACCTAGTTCATAAGGTACAAAATGCGTTACCATGGAAACAATTAAAATAATTTATACAGCTGTCCTAGAGACAAAACCAACAAAGCGTGGAAATTAAACATCACCATATTTTGGATTGTCTCAATATGACTCATTTCATGGGGACTCACATGATAGATTTTAGTTCTTAACAGATTGGCAATGTTTTTGATTATTTCATCAGCCTGCCAGCATGTCCTTCATTTCATTCATCATCAATCCATTTAGAATGCCGCATTACAGCCCAAAATATATGACTCTCTTCTGAATAGGAGCAGTGGACTCAATCCAAATGTAATCATTGCTGGGAGTGTGGCCACTAATTTTAGGACTTCAACAATAACTCACTAATACTGGTAAATACTGAATCATAAGGTCATAAGGAATAGGAGTAGAAGTTGGCCATTCGGCCCATCAAGTCTACTCCGCCATTCAATCATGGCTGATCTTTCTCACCCTCCTAACCCCATTCTCCTGCCTTCTCCCCATAACCTCTGACACCTGTACTAACCAAGAATCAAAATACTATTAAGAAATGCACACCTCACTTTGTTTATTCTCTGATTCTTTCCATTATTTTCAGGCGTTGCACTGCGTCACTAGTAACTTGAATTACTCTATATAATTAGTTCAACAATCTCTAAACAAAAAAGAGACTTCACCCAGTTGATCTGAAATGACAGAATAGCATTGTGCCATTTATTCAACATGCTGAGAGCTGTGCATTCATTGAATATGCCAATTGGCTGTCAACAAAGAAATGCAGCTATAAAAAAAACACTTGTCAAACAGTCCATTTATTTAGACATGTTCTTACATCCTATGCTTGTTGTGATGTTGGGTACATGTCAGATTGACAATGACTATACCAACATGCTCATGGTAGGATGAACTCACATGAAAAGGACTATTTATAGTAAACAACGATAATGACAAAAAGGTCTGTGAGTGGGTGATGGCACAGCCCCTCATTGTCAGCAGGCAAGTGATCCCTGGCATGTCCCAGCAGTTCAGTCTTGCATTCAAAGGGGAGGCACTGGCGGTCTTGAGCTTGCTCCAATGGCTCAGTCGTAGCCTCAATGTGGAGACACTGGTGGTCACTGGCTTGTCCTCAAATAGGAGTCTTGTGTGATCTTGGGCCTTGTGAGGAGGTGATGGCAGTCTCAGGCTTGTCCTGGCAGCTTAATCTTTCTACTCTGTGTGGGGACGCAGTTACTTATCACCTGTGGGCAGGTGAGGTAACGTTGGCAGTCATGGGCTTGTCCCAGCAGCTCAGCTTTACTCGAAGCCTGCAAAAAGGGAAGCACAGGTTGTGGAGATGTGGTTTTTCTCTCCTTCCTGGCTGGAACTGCCTTGGTTTTGAGGAGTAGGGTTGATGAGGTGCACGTGAGTTCATCTAATAACAGCAAACTGGATGCAGCTGTTGCCCTCTGACTGTGGCCTCAGCTCAGCCAGAACGCTGCCCAGAGTGCCAGTATTTTCCTGCAGGAAGGCTCTACTCTTCATCTCCTCCTGTCACATCTGCAGTGAACGTATCAGAGTGGCATTTTCCCTCATTTCCCCCCTCAGTGATGATCCTGGGACGTAAAAAAAAAGTTACCTGAAGCAGTTGCCTTCAATCTACCACCATGAGCACTATTTAACTTCTGTAAATTGATTAATTATATGTGTACATTTATTTTCCCTTGGAGCAACTTCCTTTAGGTTTATTGAGAAGTGTTGGTCTTGGTCCTACTACCATCTTTCCATTTTATCCACATATGAAGTCCACAATCTACTTTCATGAGGCTGCCTAGTTACCAGTGAATTCTCATTTGATTCTTCTCCAAGACACAAATAAATTGTTTGGCCATTTGGATTTCTGAAAGAAGGGATTAAACACTTTGAACATTGGCATTCCGATGTGCTCAGATCATTGAAGATTCTTCCATTCTAGCCCAGTAAAGTCATGCCCATATTCTCCACCAGTGTGGTGTTGGGAAAGACACCAGGTCAACAATAACTGCACTGGCACACTTGTGGGAGGGTGAACATGTCAAAAGTTTTATTCCTAGTTAAGGACGACAGTGACAAGAATCAGTCCGTGTTGGGGTGCAATCTTTCGTCATCTGTGGGTAAGTGAGGAGATGCTGCCGATCTCAGGCATGTCCCACTAGCTCAGTTCTGGCCTTAAAAATGAGGTGCTGGATATCTCGGGCTTGTCCTGGCAGCCCAGCCTTGGCATCGAAGAGGAGTAGTTGGCCATCTCAAGCTTACCCGGGCTGCTCAGTATTGCATCAAGGAAATGCTGGTGGTCTTAGTCTTGTCTTGGCAGCTCAGTCTTACCTCAAGAGGAGATGCTGGTGGCCTTAGGCTTATACTGGTATCTCAGTCTTAGCTTTGAAGAGGAAGCTTTGGCAACCTCAAGTTTGTCCCATGGCTCAGTATTGGTCTCAAAGAAGTGATGCTGACAGACTCAGGCTTGCCCCGGCAGCTCAACCTTTGCACCCCATGTGGGGGCTCTGTACCTCGCTGTCTCTGGGCAAGTGAGGAGGTGCCAGCAGTCTCAGACTTCATCCAGCAATTGAGTCTTCGCTATGAAGAAGGAACTCTGGCAATTTCATACTTGTTCCAGCAGTTCAGTCTTGGCCTCAAATAGAAGGCCCTGACTTGTTCCAGCAGCTCAGTCTTGTCCTGGCTACTCAGTATGACTCCAAGTCTGCAAAAAGGGAAGCACAGCTAGTAGGGAGGTGCTTCACCTTCCCTCCTACTTCCTCTCCCTTTCTCCTCCTCCTTTCTCCTTTATCCTCCTTTCCCTCCCTTCCTCTCCCTTCCTCTCCCTTCCTCTCCCTTCCTCTCCCTTCCTCTCCCTTCCTCTCCCTTCCTCTCCCTTTCCTCTCCCTTCCTCTCCCCCTTCCTCTCCCTTCCTCTCCCTTCCTCTCCCCTTATAACCATATAACAATTACAGCACGGAAACAGGCCATCTCGACCCTTCTAGTCCGTGCCGAACACGTATTCTCCCCTAGTCCCATATACCTGCGCTCAGACCATAACCTTCCATTCCCTTCCCGTCCATATAACTATCCAATTTATTTTTAAATGATAAAAACGAACCTGCCTCCACCACCTTCACTGGAAGCTCATTCCACACAGCCACCACTCTCTGAGTAAAGAAGTTCCCCCTCATGTTACCCCTAAACTTCAGTCCCTTAATTCTCAAGTCATGTCCCCTCTTCCTCCCCTCCCCCCGAGCAATTCTTATTGTAAAATCAGTTCTTTGCTTCTAGCGCTCCATGCTTCAAATGGCCAATATGAGGACAAACCTGATCAGCGCAGAGGCATCCAGTATACTCAGATGCCACTTTCAACCATGCGTATATGATGCACAGAATGTGCAGTCCACTAATCGGGAAGCATTACACGTGAGGCCTCCCTCACAGACTGCTGCAGGGATCCTGCCTGATTGAGTAGAAACTGAATCATGGAAAGTAGCATGAAAACCCATCTTGAATACATTGGCTTAGCTTATGACTAGTCTCCTTCAGACCCCCTAGCCTGAACTGTTAACTCTGATTTTCATTCTTCTAACTCGGGCAGATTTGCTAAGTGTTTCCAGCATTTTAGATACATAAACCCTTTTCCATCTTTTTTTAAATTCTGTTGATAACAGATTAATATACCTGATACGGGGTATAAATAAATATCCACCCACATTGGCATCAAAAGCGTAGCCTGTTAGTCAGCCTTGTTATCTTCACAAATGAAAGTGCAGGAAACGTACTCTATGACTGCAGTGTACATTCAATAACACCATGAGAATCTAAAGTCAGATTTTAATTTATTTAAAGTTTCAGAGGTTGAACTTCAAGTAGTCATAAGTGTTTGAATAAGAAAACTAGTTATGAGATTTTTTTCCCTTCTGCATCTCTTGATAAGCAACTTTGCATTAAGAAGTTGATAATAAGAAGTTAAACAGACAGGATACTGCCCTCAAACATTCAACACTTTCTCCTTTTTCCCAAGGGCAGTTATTCGTGCTGAAGTTGACCTGCAGATACTGGGCTTACCTTGTAGGTCACCAAATTGTCGATCAAAACATGGGACATTATCTTAACTTACATTAAATATCATTCCATTTATCCAGGATCTGTACACTGTGAATGTCTTGATTGTAATTGTGTTTTAGAAACTTAGAAAATAGGTGCAGGAGTAGGCCATTCGGCCCTTCGAGCCTGCACCGCCATTCAATATGATCATGGCTGATCATCCAAACTCAGTATCCCGTACCTGCCTTCTCTCCATACCCCCTGATCCCTTTAGCCACAAGGGCCACATCTAACTCCCTCTTAAATATAGCCAATGAACTGGCCTCAACTACCCTCTGTGGCAGAGAGTTCCAGAGATTCACCACTCTGTGTGAAAAATGTTTTTCTCATCTCGGTCTTAAAGGATTTCCCCCTTATCCTTAAGCTGTGACCCCTTGTCCTGGACTTCCCCAACATCGGGAACAATCTTCCTGCATCTAGCCTGTCCAACCCCTTAAGAATTTTGTAAGTTTCTATAAGATCCCCCCTCAATCTCCTAAATTCTAGAGAGTATAAACCAAGTCTATCCAGTCTTTCTTCATATGAAAGTCCAGACATCCCAGGAATCAGTCTGGTCATCCCAGGAATCAGTCTGGTTTTGTCTTTCCTCTGACTGGATAGCACACAACAAAAGCTTTTTACTGTACCTCAGTACACATGACAATAAACTAAACTAAAGAACTTAGCCTTTGAATGTCCGGACATTTGGGCTGAAACTGCTTTCAAGATAGCTTAAAATTTATTTTAGGGGGGCCTGGGAGTCGAATGAACAGTAGATTTGGACTGCTATTTGTTTTATTTTTCGGTGTAAGTAGGCAATACAGATAGATTCTTATCAATATACAGTGACAATTGTTCTATTCATTTGGTGAGACCACAGTTGGAGCATTAGTTGCAGCTTTACTCGCCCAGCTATTGGAGGGATGTTATGAAGCTAGAAAAGGTGCAGAAAAAATATCATACAAATAAAGGCAAATGAGAATAGCTGGTGTAGGGAACCTGATCTGCATGGACAAGTTGGGTCAAAGGTGTGTTCCTGTGCTAATAGTCTAAAGCGTACAAGTTGGAATTTGCCCTTTTTGATGCATGAAATAAATTATGTGTGTAAAGCCAGCATTCAATTTAAAATCTCACAAAAAGGGAAATTGGCAAGGACCCCATTAAAAAACCCAATATGGTTTTCACCATCATTAATGCATTCCAGCTTCGACATGTGTGGCTCCTGGTGATAGCTGCCTGCAGAGATTGCACCTGTCATATCTTTGCTGCTGACAATCATGAGAAAAGTGTAACAGTTCAAACAAACCTTTATCCATGCAGCCACTGGGCTGCTCAAGTCCGGCATGGAGTTGAGGTAAAGCACAGGGAAGGAGACGTTACATATTTTCTACATGGCAAAGCAACAAACACCTCACTACCCCACCTGTTAACCGACAAATGCACAGATCGGGTCCCATGTTGCAAGTGGCATCATGCCACTGTGAGATATGGAGTCATCATACTGGCAGTGATTGCTGCATGTAGCTGTGGAGCCAATTATACAGAAAGACTGCTATATGTTATGGGACATCCAACTATGCAAGTAGAAAGGGGCTACTGAGTAAAAGCTCAGGCCAGCAGAGAGCAATACACTGATGGATTTGTGGGTTAATTTGTCATATCTCCTTTGTGATTTTGTGGTTATAATATACTGCATATGCCATCTGATCTGTGTTGCAAAATGCAGATATGGATGCTCCATACCAGATGACATCTTTAGATGTGTATCTGAACCAGGGAAATCTTCTGGCATGGTGGAGGTTATTACGGAGGGTGTCAGGTAATCTTTGGAACAATTTTCCAGTGGTGGCTGATTGACCATTCTGGTTTATGTGTAATCTAAGGTACCAAGGCAAATTCCTGGTATGTGAATACTTGGCCAATAAACATACTTACTTACTTAATAAGCAAGTGTGATCTAATACACACAAGTAAGTTCCTTTTTTGTAAACATGGTACTCCTCAAGATATTACTGAAATCTCTCATGTCAGATTATTTCTTGTTTATATGATTATTCATTTTGTTCTAACAATATTTTAGTGCAAGTTGTGGTGTAAAAAACTGCTTATGTCTAGGAAGGACATGTCCAGAGCATGTGGAGCAAAGTTGCATAAACTAGTTGTTTATTTGCTATAAATGGTAGGTGGAAAACGAAATTAAGAATATGGATTTTTGTGATATGTGCTCTTGACCTGTGATGAGAGTATTGGAGTAGAACATCTGCTCCGTTATTTATTTCAAAACTTATGCTTTCGCACACAAACAAAAATGCAATACTGAATGTGCGGACATCTTAATGCTTTCTTAATTGAGGTTGGTTGGAAGTTTAACAACATGATCAAGTTAGCTTTAGTCTTTATGATGGTGTCCTGATCTGCAGCAGGGCAAAAGTAAGCTGGTTCTGGATCTGGCAGGAAAGAAAGTAAACACAATACTAGCATTTATTTAGAGAGACAAAACCAGGGATGTAATGTTGAGGCTCTATTACAAATGCGCTGGTCAGGCTGCATGTGGAATATTGTGAGTAATTTTGGGCACTATATCTGAGGAAGGACATGCTGGCTTTGGAGAGGGTCCTGAGGAGGTTTACGGAATGAGTAGGTTAACATATAATAAGCGTTTGTCGGCACTGGGCCTATATTCACTGGAGTTTAGAAGAATGAGAGGGGAATCTCATTGAAGTACAGAATAGTGAAAGGCTTTGGTTGAGTGGATATAGAGATGATGCTTCCACTAGTGGGTGAGTCTACGACATTCTTTTAGGAAGGAGATGAGGAGGAATTTCTTTAGCCACAGGGTGGTGAATCTGTGGAATTATTTGCCACAGAAGGCTGTGGCGGCAATGTAAGTGGATATATTTAAGGCAGAGATAGATAGATTTTTGATTAGTACGGGTGTCAGAGGTTATGGAGAGAAGGCAGCAGAATAGGGTTAGGAGGGAGAGATAGATCAGCCATGATTGAATGGTGGAGTAGACTTAATGGGCCAAATGGCCTAATTCTAGATGTAATTTTTGAATAAAAGCTCAGCATCAGTAAATGGTAATCATAGACTGTGATGAAAACCACAGGTTCACTGATGTATTTTACGTGATGAAATCGAACACAATTACCTGGTCTGGTCTATGTGTGGCTCCTGACCCAGAAAACAGTGGTTGACATTAAACCATTTAAAACCGAACACTACCAAACCACTCATTATAAAGACAAAGGTGTTAGGAGCTGCCTTTCCTGGTAAAATCCACAGTTCATGTCATCTTAAAATGAATGTGTCAGTGCCGGGTGCTAATTGTAAAAGCAGCATGTGCACATTTAGCCCTTGCTATTCATGAACTGAACACAATGGCCATCCATCTGTGCCATTAGTAAACAACTGTTATAGTTCAACAAGGGACCTCTTGATTACTATTTTAAGTATGTTAAATGTTTCTGATTGCCTCAGTACTTGGTAGACATGAATGGCATTTTACTGGAGAAATTCTCAATATTAAAGGCAGTTCAGAAAAGGAACTGCTTTGTCTCGACTGGAAATCTCTGATTGGGTAGCACTATTTATTTCTGTGTAGCAAGGCCAAAAGTGCACATTGGATTGTGTGAAGTATGATTATTCCAAGGACAGCTGTGTTTTCTTAAAGTGGAGCTGGATGTGACCCTTCTAACTTGATTAACAATTGGTCTAGGTTTAATGATAAGTCTTCAAGAACAAGAAGTACTGACACTTTTGAAAAATATAAAAGTGGATAAGTCTCCAGGTCCTGACAGGATATTCCCTAGGACATTGAGGGAAGTTAGTGTAGAAATAGCCGGGGCTATGACAGAAATATTTCAAATGTCATTAGAAATGGGAATAGTCTCCGAGGATTACCGAGATGAGGAGAACTTTTTTCACACAGAGAGTGGTGAATCTCTGGAACTCTCTGCCACAGAGGGTAGTTGAGGCCAGTTCAATGGCTATATTTAAGAGGGAGTTAGATGTGGCCCTTGTGGCTAAAGGGATCAGGGGGTATGGAGAGAAGGCAGGTACGGGATACTGAGTTGGATGATCAGCCATGATCATATTGAATGTCGGTGAGGGTCGAAGGGCCGAATGGCCTACTCCTGCACCTATTTTCTATGTTTCTATGATTGGCGTACTGTGCATAGAAACATAGAAATTAGGTGCAGGAGTAGGCCATTATAGGAGTAGGCTCCTATACTCAAATCCTTTTGCTATGAAAGCCAACATACCATTCGCTTTCTTCACTGCCTGCTGCACCTGCATGCCTACCTTCAATGACTGGTGTACCATGACACCCAGGTCTCACTGCATTTACCCCTTTCCCAATCGGCCACCATTTAGATAATAGTCTGCTTTCCCGTTTTTGCCACCAAAATGGATAACCTCACATTTATCCACATTATACTGCATCTGCCAAACATTTGCCCACTCACCCAGCCTATCCAAGTCACCTTGCAGTCTCCTAGCATCCTCCTCACAGCTAACACTGCCCCCAGCTTAGTGTCATCCGCAAACTTGGAGATATTGCCTTCAATTCCCTCATCCAGATCATTAATATATATTGTAAATAGCTGGGGTCCCAGCACTGAGCCTTGCGGTACCCCACTAGTCACTGCCTGCCATTGTGAAAAGGACCATTTACTCCTACTCTTTGCTTCCTGTTTGCCAGCCAGTTCTCTATCCACATCAATACTGGACCCCCAATGCCTTGTGCTTTAAGTTTGTATACTAATCTCTTATGTGGAACCTTGTCGAAAGCCTTCTGGAAGTCCAGATACACCACATCCACTGGTTCTCCCCTATCCACGCTACTAGTTACATCCTCGAAAAATTCTATAAGATTCGTCAGACATGATTTACCTTTCGTAAATCCATGCTGACTTTGTCCAATGATTTCACCACTTTCCAAATGTGCTGCTATCCCATCTTTAATAACTAGCAGTTTCCCCACTACCAATGTTAGACTAACTGGTCTGTAATTCCCCGTTTTCTCTCTCCCTCCCTTCTTAAAAAGTGGGGTTACGTTTGCTACCCGCCAATCCTCAGGAACTACTCCAGAATCTAAAGAGTTTTGAAAGATTATTACTAATGCATCCACTATTTCTGGAGCTACTTCCTTAAGTACTCTGGGATGCAGCCTATCTGGCCCTGGAGATTTATCGGCCTTTAATCCATTCAATTTACCCAACACCACTTCCGACTAACCTGGATTTCACTCAATTCCTCCAACTCCTTTGACCCGCGGGCCCCTGCTATCCCCTGCATGTTGTTCCATTGTTTAAAAAGGGTTCTAAGAGTAAACCTAGCAATTATAGACCTGTTAGTTTGACTTCAGTGGTGGGCAAATTAATGGAAAAGATACTTACAGATAATATGTATGAGCATCTAGATAAACAGGGTCTGATTAGGAACAGTCAACATGGATTTGTGCCTGGAAGGTCATGTTTGACTAATCTTCTTGAATTTTTTGAAGAGGTTACTAGGGAAATTGACGAGGGTAAAGCAGTGGATGTTGTTTATATGGACTTTAGTAAGACCTTTGACAAGGTTCCTCATGGAAGGTTGGTTAAGAAGGTTCAATTGTTGGGTATAAATGCAGGAGTAGCAAGATGGATTCAACAATGGCTGAATGGGAGACGCCAGAGGGTAATGGTGGATGGTTGTTTGTCGGGTTGGAGTCAGGTGACTAGTGGGGTGCCTCAGGGATCGGTGTTGGGTCCTTTGTTGTTTGTCATGTACATCAATGATCTGGATGAAGGTGTGGTAAATTGGATTAGTAAGTATGCAGATGATACCAAGATAAGGGGTGTTGTGGATAATGAAGAGGATTTCCAAAGTCTACAGAGTGATTTAGGCCATTTGAAAGAATGGGCTGAAAGATGGCAGATGGAGTTTAATGCTGATAAATGTGAGGTGCTACACCTTGGCAGGACAAATCAAAATAGGACGTACATGGTAAATGGTAGGGAATTGAAGAATACAGTTGAACAGAGGGATCTGGGAATAACCGTGCATAGTTCCTTGAAGGTGGAATCTCATATAGATAGGGTGGTAAAGAAAGCTTTTGGTATGCTAGCCTTTATAAATCAGAGCATTGAGTATAGAAGCTGGGATGTAATGTTAAAATTGTACAAGGCATTGGTGAGACCAAATCTGGAGTATGGTGTACAATTTTGGTCGCCCAATTATAGGAAGGATGTCAATAAAATAGAGAGAGTACAGAGGAGATTTACTAGAATGTTGCCTGGGTTTCAACAACTAAGTTACAGAGAAAGGTTGAATAAGTTAGGTCTTTATTCTCTGGAGCGCAGTAGGTTAAGGGGGGACTTGATAGTGGTTTTTAAAATGAGAGGGATAGACAGAGTTGATGTGGACAAGCTTTTCCCTTTGAGAATAGGGAAGATTCAAACAAGAGGACATGACTTCAGAATTAAGGGACA
Source organism: Leucoraja erinaceus (assembly GCF_028641065.1). Classification (NCBI taxonomy): domain Eukaryota; kingdom Metazoa; phylum Chordata; class Chondrichthyes; order Rajiformes; family Rajidae; genus Leucoraja; species Leucoraja erinaceus. Next base: position 108,039,498 of record NC_073380.1, read on the forward strand.
GAAGTTTAGGGGTAATATGAGGGGGAACTTCTTTACGCAGAGAGTGGTGGCGGTGTAGAATGAGCTTCCAGTGGAAGTGGTGGAGGCAGGTTCGTTGGTATAATTTAAAAATAAATTGGATAGGCATATGGATGAGAAGGGAATGGAGGGTTATGGTATGAGTGCAGGCAGGTGGGACTAAGGGAAAAAAGTTGTTCGTCACGGACTTGTAGGGCCGAGATGGCCTGTTTCCGTGCTGTAATTGTTATATGGTTATATCACCTTGATGGAGAGGGGACGAAAAAAAATAGAGCGGCAGAGTATGGAGAAGTTCAGGAATGGGCTGCCAGAAGTGAGGACATCATGGTGGAGTAGTGGTAGAGCTACTGCATTGCAGAGCCAGAGGCCCGGGTTCGATCCTGACTATGGGTGCTGTCTGTACAGAGTTTGTACGTTCTCCCCTTGACCTGCACGAGTTTTCGCCAAGATCTTTGGTTCCCTCCCACACTCCGAAGACTTATAGGTTTGTAGGTTAATTGGATTAGAATAAATGTGAAAATGTCCCTAGTGTGTGTGTGTAGGGCAGTGTTAATGTGCGGGAATCGCTGGTCGTTACGGACTCGTGGGCCGAAGGGTCTGTTTCCGCACTGTATCTCTAAAACTAAAATTAAAAACATAATCACAGCCACTGAATTTGTCAGTACTGGTGTGAAGTACTTCAGGGATAAAGAAGAAGTCAGAATGAAAGGAATAAAGAGATTCTGCAAGATTGTTATGTAACTCAAGACAATGGCGTGGGAACAAGCAAGGTCATATTAAAGCTAAAGTATTATCAGACTCGGGTGGGCAGAATCTATGGGCACAGGTGGGCAGGATGAACAAGTCCTAGATTGGTTTTTAGTTTTGTTTGCAAGTTTTGGAAGGTTACAAGGTAAGAGGCAAATTGAGAAAGCATTCCAATAGTCAGATGTAGATGTCAAAAGCCAGAGGTGAGCGTCTCTGCAGAGGTGCAAGTGGAAAAATATAATGTTATGGAAGCCAAAGTCAGCAAGTTTGATGCTGGACAGCGTGTGGTAATGAAAACTTAGCTCCAGATCAAGTTGCATGTCACGTCTGCAGAAACTAGCTTAAATGTAGATACTGCCCATGTTTAAGACTAGAATGAATGAGGAGTTCTGGAACAGGAACAAGAAAACAAAAACAAAAAAACATGTATCATAAGAAAAACTGTTAATACAGAGGGGTTAAGCTAGAGAACCTGAGACTTTCTTGATTTATTTGTGTGCCCTTCTCCACCACTCACTGGAAAACTCAATCATCTCATTAGCATCATTTAAAAAAATGAACAAATTATTAATCTGAATATATTGGAATTGTGATTATTTCATTGCAGATATTCCTTAGAGTTGACGTTTCAATCAATGCCTCTGCTCCCACTACCCACTCTGTACCTCAATTTTATATGATACTGGAAAACACATGAACATTATTCTTGCTGATTGGCAGGTCTTTAGCAGTCCCAAAGAAAACCAGCAATAAATTCAGGCCCCAGGGGGCACTAGAGGCAGCAGCATATCAGAATAATGTTGAGTTGCTGGTTTAGTTAGCTCATGGCACACCCAAAATTAATGGTTATAATTCTTGTCTATAGCTATTTAATTGTGAAAAAAATGGGAAAAAAAATTCTGTAAAACCAACTGCTGCATGTGTCTTTAAAGTTTTCATTTGATTTTGTTTGTCACTTCAATTAATATCAGACCTTCCAAGGGCATCTTAAGGTATCAGAGAAATGCGTTATTCTTGCTCTGCAATGCCTTGAGCTGAATTGCTTTGTCCTCGTATTTCCCCAGTCCCTCTGGTTGAAACCTATCGTATTGTATCTCCCTCTCTCTTTTCCCCTGTCTTTTCTGTTGATTTACTTATCTGTATCAACGGCTCACAGTGTCTTTACATCTAAACTGCAAAGCAAACAGATGGCGACCTCAGGAAAGAACATGACGAAAAGCACCAGTGTGATTGGAGATATGTACAGCATAGAGAAGAATGATGGCAGCCAATCCGACACAGCTGTGGGCACCGTTGTCACCGGTGGCAAAAAACGAAGATCGAGTATCGGCGCCAAAATGGTGGCTATCGTAGGTCTCTCAAGGCGTAGCCGCAGCACATCACAGCTAAGTCAAACAGGTAGGTGTCACTTTTTCTCAAGAAATGTAATGCCATTGGGTCTATGCCTCACAGCTGCAAAATAATTATTCTAAATGCTGAAGATACTTTCCAGATCAGATGAGTGCTGGTTAGAGAACTGATTTGAGTATGTTTGTTCTGCTTCTACTTTGCTCCAAGTTTTGAAAATAAGAACAAGTTTAATTAGCATTTTGATAGTGGACTTTTGGACACATTAAGCTCCAATCTCCATAATGGTTCTGAGAGACACGATGTAATGAATGAGTGAAAGGGTGTAACCAATTGTTCCAAAATGCCTTATCATCAAATGAGCCATACAAAGTAACAATTATGTTCAAAGTTGATGGTTATAGTTAGGATAGTAGGGAATAGCCCTTTCAACCTACGTTGACACCTGCACTCAAACACAAGAGTTAAATTGAGCTGGCTACAAGGTCAGTCAGCAATGTAAATGAGCAAAGGATATGTGCAGATCTGAAGTCCAGGGTGTGCTGAGGGACATAAGGTCGCAATAGGAAATCCACATTGGCTGTGCTTCCTAAAGCAGCTGCACATGGCTTTGGAAATGTGACTGAAAGGACCCGTGTAAGGTACGTGATGAAATTTCAGTCAAATATTTTTATTTATTTTACTTAATTCTAATATTTTTATAATTAATGTTTTAATATGTTGCATTAATAATTTTATAAAAAATTGAGTAATTTTCATTTTAGTTATTTGAAGTAATTGTAATATCTCTGGAAAAAAACATAAGCATTTAAGAAATACACAGCTCTGCCTTTAACACACTTTGCCAGGAGCCAAGGTTTCATTTCCTGTCTTTCATCCTGTCAAAGCTTATCAGAGTGACTTGGAATCGGACTCAGGGCTATGCCACCTGAGGCCTAGTTGTCACTAAGGCCTTACTACAATTTGTTAAACACAATGTGGGAGGGCAAACATCGCTCTATATCTAGCCAGATAACAATGTGCAGTGCCTGGAGGCTTGTGCAAATGACAAATTGAATCCAGCTCAATTCAGCCTGAAGTTGATTATACATTGTTAGTTCTCAAGAAGGTTGAAAAGTGCTCCCACAAAGCAATGGAACATTTCTATCTTTTGGATGGAGTTTGTCCACAATACTAATAATAAAATATGCTAGTTTTGATTTAAATGATAATGGAATGAAGAATACCATTAATTTATTGAATTACGCGTGATTTTCTTACAAATTTTTCAAAAAAAATTAACAGAAAATATTTATATTTTTATAATTTGAAAACTTATATTAAATAAAAAGCAAATTTATATTTGTATTGTTAATATCAGTGCACAAAAGGTTAAATTGAATAATAAATATTAATGATTTCTTATTAAAACATTACAGGCAACAACCAAATAATGGGGGTTACCTTTAATGGTTACCATTCTAGTAATGGAAATTAGCCTTTACAGAATTCACGAATCATGACATAATTTGAGATATGGAATACAATTATTTTTCGCAAAAATTATGTGAAAATAAAATAAACAAATAAACATATTGATTTGTGTTCTGGAAAATCACAATACAGACGGCTTGTATGAATGGAACTCGTCCATAATGCAGGGGTCACCTGTACATTGCCATTCATATTTTTCACAAATGTTTATAATATTCAGCTTTGTGTCATCCATTTATTCCACTCTATACTTCTGTCCCCACTTGCAAAGTTTTCATTGAGTGTTTTTGATTTCTCGCAAATTTGTGTATTCTTCCAGTATATACTGAATTCAGAATGTGTGGCATGCACTTCATGCAATGTTAATTCAAGCTATGTTGCTCCTGTTGATAGTGCATTATGGGGTATTTATAAAGGTAAAACATTTACATTTTATGCATTAGAACTATTCGTTTTCCTCCATATATTTTGGACTACATGCGATGCACTCAAGCTCCCTAAAATTGTTTAGGTTAGCTATCTTTTGTTCACCTACATAAAATGATATTGAAATTATAAGATGGCAACAGGCCATTGGCTACTACTAATCCAGAGCTGTAGTTCCAATACCATGAAATTACCTTCTTGCTGTATCCTTTTACTCAGTTTGTCTTTAACCAACCACTCTTATGATTTATTATGATTATGATGTGTTATAATTATGATTTTACATGATTTGTTATTCAATCAGAATTTTGGGTGGTTATTTAATTTGTGTAAAAGATCATTCTGCTGTGTTCCAAATTCTGTTTTTGATTTTAGTTTGAATACCCTCACTCATATATTTGTTTCTCTTCATAGTATTTTATCTAGTTGGTGTTTTAAAAGCATATTAATACAGTCCTTAATCTTCTCCAATCTTCTAACAAAAATAAATCTTATTTTTTTGCCTTCATTTGTTACCAAATTTTAATATCTGTAGTAATTATGGATACAAAATTTAAATATCCCAAAATTATACGCTTCCAAAAACATGTTTAAACACAGCCACTGAATTGTCTTTCATTTTTTTAATGTCTACATATACTAATTCTACTTGAATGTTCCAGCACCATGCAAAATCTTGGCATTTGCTTTGATCTAAGATAGTTTTGTTGTGTGCTGTCTGAATGCATACAATCAGTCTATTTTTTGAGGACAATATGATTTATTTATAAATTAACCTATTTCAAAATGGCCACGCAAAAATTCATATGTTTATTTGAAATGAGAGCGTTTGTGTTTACATAAGAAGAAGAGCTTCCATATCTGCTGAAATCCTTGCCTGTTGTTCCAAAATGTTCCAAAATAAGAGGCTTACTAGGGGTTATGAAATATCCATGGAGAGTAGGATTAAAGAAAATCCCAAAACATTTTATGTCAACATTAAAAATGAAGGTAATTAGAGTGAAGGATAGACCACTTAATGACAAAGGAGGGAATTAATATCTGGAGCCAGAGGAAGCGAGGGAGGTACTAAATGAGTACTTCACGTTGGTATTCACCAAAGAGAATGATATGGAGGATTATGAAATCAATGGGGATACTTATTCCAGGGCATGTAGAAATCAGAATGAGGAGGTGTTGGATATTCTTGGAGAAATTCTATGGGACAGATTTATGTTCATTGGGAAAGACAAACATTATCTAGTCAGCACAGATTTCTAAGGGGGAACTACTAGCACTAATTTGATTGCGATTTTTCAGAAGGAAACCAAGGACATTGATAAGGAAGAGTAATAGATTTTAAGTACCTGGATTGTAGTTAGGCAGTTCTCTGCGTCTGATATTGTAGGGTGGTCCAGAAGTGAAGGTACATGGAATCAAAGAAGGACTAACTAATTGGATCTAAAATTGTAAAAACAAGCAACTCCAGATGGCTGGTTTACCAAAGAAAGACACAAAATGCAGGCGCAACAGTGGGAAGGCAGCATCCTTGGAGAACATGAATAAGTGATGATTCAAGTCGGGAACCTTTTTCAGATCTAAAATTGGCTTCGCGAAGGGAGATAGAGGATAGTGAATGGATGGTTTTCATTTGAAAGTTTATGGCGAGTGTTGTATTGCAAGGATCAGTGCTGGAACCTTTGCTGTTTGTGATATATATTAATAACTTGGATGTAGATATGATTGATACATTTGTGGATGATGCAAACATTGGTAGTTTGTGGATGCTGATGAAGGTTGTCCAAGGCTACAGACAATATGAATCTGATTGAAAGTAGGGCTGAGCATTGGCAGTTGCAATTTGATCCTGACAAGTGTAACATGACACATTTTAGGAAGTAAATTAGAGGTGGGATATACACAATAAATGGAAGGGTAGTAAGGAATGCTGATGAACAGAGAAACCAAGGGATCCAAGTCCATAGTTCCCTGTAGGTGGCAACTTGTGGGCAAGGTGATGAATAGGGCATATGGCACGTTTGCTTTCTTACCCTTGGTCATAACATATAAGAATTGGAATGTTATTTTGCAACTTTACAAATCACTGGTTAGACCATATTTGGAGTATCGTGTGTACTCTGGTGGCCACTTTATAAAAATGATAAGATTGCATTGGAGAGAGTGGGAGATTCAGCAGGGTGTTGCCTTGATTGGAAGACTTTAGTTATGGGGGGGGGAGGGATTGGATGGGCTGGGCTTGGTGTCCCTGGAGCAGCAACCTGATATAAGTACTGTATATAAGATTATGAGAGGCATAGATAGATTAGATAATTAACATTGTTTTTCCATGGGAGCAGTATCATAAAAAAGGATAGGTTTAAGGTGAGGGGAGGGAAATTTAAAGGGGTTATACCTTATAACCTGGAGTGAAAGATTTTTACACTTTGGGAATGGCTGATATCTGGAATGCACAGCCAAAGGAGGTGGTGGAATCACATACTATTACTATCTTTAAAAGGCATTTAGATTCAAGATTCAAGATTCAAAAGAGTTTATTGTCATGTGTTCCTGATAGGACAATGAAATTCTTGCTTTGCTTCAGCACAACAGAACATAGTAGGCATGACTACAGAACAGATCAGTGATACCATTGTATACATATATGCACACATGAATAAATAAACTGATAAAGTGCAAATAGCAGATAATGGGTTATTGATGTTCAGAGCCAAGTTTAATAACCTGATGGCAGTGGGGAAGTAGCTATTCCTGAACCTGGTCGTTGCAGTCTTCAGGCCCCTGTACCTTCTACCTGAAGGTAGCGGAGGTGATGAGTGTGTGCCAGGATGATGTGGGTCCTTGATGATGCTGCCAGCCTCTTTGAGGCAGCGACTGCAGTAGATCCCCTTGACAACACAGACAAATTGTAAAGGCAAAGAAAGATGTGGTACTTATGCATACAAATGGGATTATTCTGGATAGGCAAAACGGTCAGTAAGGTCATGGTGGGCCAAATACTTGTTTCTGTGCTGTATTACCAAGACTCTATTACAACAAAATCAGTAAGATCTCACACAAGCACCCATGGCTTATGACCAATATCTGACATGATGGTGGAGCACATACAGTGCCTCACTGGCGACTAGTAACAGATTTCAGGAAGCAAATAGCTACCACATTATTCTGCAACAGACACCAGAAGAGTTGCAAATTAGATTGTCGATGGTTCTTTAAATTAGACAGTTGCAGATCAGGCAAAAATTGTTCTATTATGAATGACTTTTGACAGGCAGGAATTGGCAAAATGCCCTTGAATTTCATCTGGCAGCACTAAGAACTTGTGTTATATAATGAATGATGTTAGGAGTGTATCTGGTATCATTTTCATAAATTCGCACCTCGGAGGGAATTTCCAGAGTGACATGAAATTATTCAGAAGTGACAGTAAATAGCTATCATTGTAGTAAAAGTCAATTTTCATGCACGTGGTGCTGAAATGAACAGCGCTCGGCAATCATATTTTTCGGCTCCAGTAGGTATGCTGATGCTTATGGAAAACTATCTGTATGGTAAAATGGTTCTGTCATCAAAAGACATAACAATACAGCAAGAATACAACAATTATTTGCTAAATTAAAAGAAAAAAACATGGTACTAAATGGGGTTGCATAGTGGCACAGCTCCAGCAACCCAGTTCAATCACAACCTCCATTGCAGTCTGTGTGGAGTTTGCATGCACTCCCTGGGAATGTGTGTGTTTTCTCCAGGTACCCCAGCTTCCTCCATATTCCAAGATGTGCCGATTGATAAGTTAATTGGTCATGGTAAATTGCTCCTAATTTGTGGGTGCCTTTACAGAATCTTGGGATAGTTAATGGGAATAAGAGAAAAATAAAATGAGATTAATGTGGAATAGGTTAAATGGGTGTTTTAATGGTCAATGGAGAAAATGGTCTGTTTCCATGGTGTATGACTCGCTGACCTTAAATATCACGTTTTGATCTCCAAACAATTTCAATGAATTTGGAGGGGATTGTTCCTGGTATCCTAGCTAATATTTATCCCTTCATTAACATCACAGGGAACAGGGGTCGGGGATCATGGCATAATGGTTGAATTACTGAAGGGTTTAGGAGATAAGAGATTATGGTGTAGGCAAATGTGGTGTAATGGCTGAGTTATTGGACTGGTATCCAGATGCCTGGACTGTTAATTTGAAGAAGTTAGTTTGAATCCTATTATGGTAATTGGGAAATTTTAATTCAAATTATTAATTATATTAGTAATGAAGAGCCAGTATCTGACAAAGCAACAGTAGAAAATCAGATATGGCCTGTTAATAAATCCATGCTGACTATCCTTGATTAATCCTTGCCTGTCTAAAAAATCATTTATATTGTTCTGTGTTTTTTGCAGTATTATGGCAACCATCTCTAATGTTTCTGTTTCCTCCAAATGTCTCAGTTTACACATGGGTGCTGTGTTGGATGCCTTCTAGTCCTCTGTATTTCAGAAAGATTGTGCAAGACTCACTTTTTTTTATTCTTGCTTCTCTGAACAGTTTGTAACAGAATATCATGTGTTCTTGTGATGTATCTATTTTCATTTATGCTAAACTACAGCATTAATTCTTCTCTTGGCAAGTTTATCTCATCCAGTACTAACACCCTTCAATTCCCTAATCCATCTTGTGAGGGCAGAAGCAAAGTATTCATTGATAACCATGCTGATATGTTCCATCTCAACACACATCTCTCACTCTTTCAAAGACCAAACAAAAACCTTATGGATGCCAGAAATCTGAAGTAAAATCAGAATATGCCGGAAATAGCTCAGCAGAATGGTCAGCATCTGTGGAGTTAGAGCTAACATTTCAGGTTCTTGAACTGGGATAATTTATAAAATAGACAAGTTTTAAGTTGCCAAGAAGAGAGGTGATATGGAGTATAAAGGGACAAAGGCCAAAGGACATTTATTGTCACATACACCAATTGGTACAGTGAAATTTGAGTGCCATTGCAGCAGACAAATAAAATAAACACAACACTATGGAATTTAACATTAAACATAATAAAACATCCTCCCCCCCCCCCCCCCCCCCCCCCCCCCCCCATCGGGATCAACGTTTCTCACTGTGAGGGAAGGCAGCAAAGTTCAGTCTACTTCCTCGATGTTCACCCGTAGTCGGGGCCTATTTGAGGCCTCCGCATTCGCCGCTACGGCGGCCCGATGTTTCAGGCCCTCTTGCCGGGATGATGGAACACCGATGTCGGAAGAACACTCTCAGTGGCTTGGAGTTCCGAAATGTCAGTGAAAGGGTAGAGATCACGAGACAATAGAAGACATAGATTGATGTCAACTAAGGTAGGGTAAAGAAAGAATATCTATCTGGAGAAAATTTTAAAAAAGTGGAGAACGGAGAGGAGAAAAATAAAAGAAAAACAAGCTGGAACTGTAGGCTGACTACCTGTGAGAAGCTGTTGGTAATCTGAAGTAAAGGAGACTTCTAGAAAAAGACATGCTCTTTTTCCTAGTTAACTTCTTATGTATTTTTAATATGTATGAGTTTTCCTGATTTTAGATATCAGTTATGCTTTCTATTTAGGTCAAGTTTCCTTTTTAATTTTGTACTCAATATACCCATTTGCATCTATTCCTCTGCAGTATTAAGATCTTAAAATTAACTTATCTTTCTTGTCTTATGGAACCCTGCAATAATTTTGGTTTCCAAGCACTGATATCGAGGGATCTCCAGATCTGGGAGTACTGCCCTGTTTCTTTGAAGATCATATTTATACTGCATTTATCATATCCCTGAATGTCTTCAGCTTCTCTGAATGTTTTACTCTCAAATAACAGTTTCCTGATATCTTTTATGAACATGGAAACATATCTTCTTGCTTTTCCTCATCAGCTGGTCTCTAGCTGTTTCTGGGTAGAATTTGCACTGTCCCCTAAAAACTGTCCTCAAATGCCAAAGTGGCTGGATGGACATCATGGCAAACATCTTGGAATCCTGGAGTCTTATTGTTCAGGAGTCTCAACTGCCCAGAGGTTGGCCAGAGATGGTGGCTATCACAATGGTGATGTGGTTAATCATTCTCTCGTGTTTTCAACAAGAACATTTGGCAAAATATTCTGTTTGAAAGAAAATAACTACATACTTGGTAAATTTAAAAAATAATGATGAATGGTTTTCTTTTAATTTTATTTTTTTATTAACGACCCTATTAGTAAGCTTACTTGAAATTAAATGACAGAAAATACTTTGAACAGGCACCATGGAAAACAAATACAAAGAAATAGGAGTAGACTATTTGGTGCCATATGTCTGCTGTACCATCCAATAAAATCATGGCTGATCATTTACTTCACGACCATGTTCAAACACCAACTGCTGATAAATATTACTTCTATGGCCAGCTTCTGAGAATGGCATGGCAGGTTTGCCTTAATAGGTGAGATTGGGTAGATTGGGGCAGTATAATACAAAACCTAAGAATCAGAGGTTCTCATTAAATGTACATACTTTCTACAAGGTTCAACTGATTATACAGGGAGAATATTCCCCCAGACTGAAACGTCCAGAACCAAGGGTCAAAGTCTCAAAAATGCGGTGAGCCACATTCAGAAATGAAATGAGATGTTACTTCACTAAGAAGGTATTACACTTTTGGAATCTCTATCCTTGAGAGCTCTGAAGGTTCAGACATTGGATGTGTTCAAAATAGATATGATTGCTGAATTTTGGGCACTGAGTTAGAAGATCAGCCAGGATATTGATGAATTACCAAGTAAGCTCAAACAGCTACACCTAATTTCTAGGGTTTTTTTGGTGTCAAGTTGCAGTCCCTGGTTGGTCTTTGTTCCTTCCACTATGTTGTTGTTTATCACTGGGAGGCAGAGGCGTTCCAACAGCAAGTGATCAACTGCACATAAACAATAGGCTGGATCCTGGGGAGAATGTGGGGAGAATATGATACACGGAAAATTGGTGAGGAAATAAAATTGCACAGCGAGCTGACATGGGTCAAAAATGACTCCTTTGTTGTGTGGACATAGGGAATTAATAGCAGAAGATCTGATATCATTGACTGTAAAGATGTTGGTTCCAGCTGTAAACCATGACACAACAACTGTTTCATGATAATTTTGTGTCATACTAATTCTAATATAATAATGTATTTGCAATTAAATATAAGGCATGTGAAAATGATATTGGTAGCATCATCTGAAAAACGGATTATCCGGTTTCATTCATTGTAATTGGTTCTCAAATACGATGAAGATCTATAATAATTTTAGGGTAGATATAGCTTTGAGGACATATCTTGCTTCAGGTTGCAGGTATGTGCCTGGAACCCAAGAGTTTATATTGACTTAACTAGAACTATCAAATAACCCATGGAGTGGCTTTACGAGTGGCTTTATGATACCTACCTGGTAAATAATAGGATGCTTACAGTTTACCTGCCAATAGGTGAAATATTTAATTAAGAAAACTTTTCAAGTTTATCCAGAATCATTGTACAGAAAGATACTATTTTTCTAATCACCAATTTCTCCAGCTAAATTATCTCAACTGTACTTCTAATTGTTTTCAGGCTTTTTTTTTGGCCATAACATGTTTTCTTGAGCACCTTCTTTTCTTTCATATCTAAAGTTAAACTTCCTACAACTTGGATCCTATTCTGTTTTAATCCTTTCTACCACTAAGTTTATATACTTTTTTGACAGCTTGGCATTACATAGCTTTATTAATCCATGAACACATTGTGTTGCACAGGGCAATTATCAAACAAAGTTAATACTACGCCATGTAAGAATATGTTCAGATAGATGATTAAAACATTGACCAGTGAAGTATGTTTTAAGGCTTACACTAAGTAGGAAAAAAATAGTGTGCATGAAGTCACAGGATTGAATTAATATAACCATATAACCATATAACAATTACAGCACGGAAACAGGCCATCTCGGCCCTACAAGTCCGTGCCGAACACTTATTTTCCCCTAGTTCCATCTACCTGCACTCAGACCATAACCCTCCATTCTCTTCTCATCCATATGCCTATCCTTAAACTGGCTTTGTTTTCAAAGCGCTAAATCTGCCTTTGTTGTAGGTGATTTATTATTAAAGGTCTATTGCTGGGCTTGCTTACCCATCCTATAAACTAAATCATGGATAGAAATAAATATTATCTTAACATGGAAGGTGCTGGAAATCTGAAACGAAAAACAGAAAATGCTGGAGATACTCAAGTCAGTACCCGGACGTGGCGTCGAAGGACGAGAAGCCAAAGCAAAGAAGTGGAAGCCAAATAACCGAACGGAAACAAAGCCGAAACGCCAAATAACTGAAAGCATACGGCCGCAACGCTAACTAACCGAAAGGGTGAGATGCCTAAATGCAAACTCACCGAAAGGCTGCTCTGCTGAAAAATCAATAATGGACATTACGTCGCCGGGGGGGTGGGGGGGGGGGACACTTGTCAGCAATTGGTCCATATAACCATATAATCATATAACAATTACAGCACGGAAACAGGCCATCTCGACCTTTCTTGTCCGTGCCGAAAACGTATTCTCCCCTAGTCCCATATACCTGCGTTCAGACCATAACCCTCCATTCCTTTCCCATCCATATAACTATCCAATTTATTTTTAAATGATAAAAACGATAAAAACGAACCTGCCTCCACCACCTTCACTGGAAGCTCATTCCACACAGAGTAAAGAAGTTCCCCCTCATGTTACCCCTGACCAGATCCCCGCGTCCATCACATCACTGGCCAGTGGAGACGGGAGGGTGGGGGTCATTTTCCCACACAAGCCATAGGTGACTGGGCAATCTGAACCCAAGCACCAAGGTGTAAGCAGCCAAAGTAGCGCATCCCTCGGGACAACCCCCACACGACCACGGCCGCCCTACGCCTCATCTCCCCCGTGCGGCTGCACTGTGATGGGCTGTAGCGCTGGGTGGAGCAGAGGTGTGTGACAGGCTAGTTGGCGTTGGTTAGTTGGTAACGGATTCAAGCAGTTGCCACTCACCCATTTTATTCAAAACACTCACAGAAGTTCAGAAATGATTGGATTGGTTGCTGCTTGGCACATTCCAGATTTATTTCCAGGGACCAAATCATTCAATGTAAGTTCTAGGTTGGGTTGTGCTGGTTGTGGTCTGTGGATCCAATGTGGGGCATGCACAGGATTCTGTCAGACCACAGCAACGTTCAAATCTTCCTGAGGAGGATCCTACCCCAACAGACCTGATTTAAAGAGGGATTCCTATTTTATTGAATGGGGATTCATTGCCAGAGGATTAGGAACAATATGATAAGTTCAGTTATTTGTGTTTGTTCTTATTTACTGTACTGTTTTAATTATTAATTTAATTAGAGTACAACACAGAAACAGGTCCTATTGCTAACCAACCTGTGTTCCTTAACTAGCCCCATGTACCGGTATCCCTACAACATTGAAATTGTACCCACCTTTTCAGCTCAATCTGGCAAGTTATTCCATTTATCTCCCACCTTCTACATGGAAAAAGTTGCCCATCAAGTCCTTTTTAATATTTTCCTCTCTCACCTTACACTTATGCATCGTCAGTGAAAATGACTGTGATCGTTTACATTAACTATGCCCCTCATGATTTGATATACCTCTATAGATCGCACCAATCTCCTAAACTCCAGGGGAAATAGCCTTTCCAGCCTCTTGTTATAACTCAAGTCCTCCAATCTCAACAACATCTGCATGTATGTTATCTTCACCCATTACAGTCTATTGACAGCCTTCTTATAGATGGGTGACTAGAGCTACACACAGTACTCCATGTGTGATTTCTCCAATGACTTGCATAGTTGTAACAAAGAGATTTTAAAGACTCTTTCAAAGCCTGGTGAGCTTTAACAGGAATTGGAACTCCTCCATCAAATGACCTCCTGCCAAAGCTATAGGGTGAACTAAGATTAGGGTGTCAGCTCTACTCCTACCAATGCTAACGGGGCTAAGGCCTTGCTTCACTTCAGGTCATTATCAGGAGGTGACGGTACCATAATTATTCACAAGGTCCGATTATCCTTGGTTATTAGTTATGAATGAGAATCTAACATATCTCAATTTTGACAAGGGATTTAAAATCTCATATTGTCATACCTCCGGAATGACAGTTAAACATGTTTTAGATGTTTTTATGTCAGTGGCACATCTTTATTAGAAATAGGATATTAGGTATGTATACACTTTATAATTGGAAACTCCATGTGCAAATTGTAGAAGAAGCAGTAGCTTTTCAAGATAAGGTTCCAGAAAACAAGTGTTGGGTGACAACACATGATCAAAGTATATATAAATAACCAAGTTACATATGCTACAATTATGCTGCATTTATTTGTCTAAATTTGGTAGAGATAGGTTGCATCCTAATTAAATTACAACATTAGAGTTCGAAGATGGGTTCTGACCCAAAACATCGTCTATTCATTCCTTCTGCAGATGTTGCCAGACCCGTGATGTTACTCCAACAATTTATGTTTTGCTCAAAGTTCCAGCACCTGCAGTTCCTTATATTTCCATTCTAATTACTTTGACATGCAATGCAAATTTTATCTGTTCTACAGCTCTGATTAAAACTGAAAAAGTCCCAGAATTGATTTAGCAGCCAGCTGTAGAGTACGGGTCATTTATTTGAATAGATACTGTATAATTGCTGATCTAGGCAATTTGTCAAAAGGTTATTTGTGCGGTTACACTAAATTGTTATGAGAGAATGTAATACATTGAACTAAACAAATGCAGTCGCTGTATTTGTTCCTTTCACAGGGATTATGCAATGAACTCGTGCCATCTGCTTGGCTCATCATCATAAAACAGATCTTAAAATCGCAAAGATATGAGAATAAAACTCCACAATCTCAATCCATGATTAATATTTACTTTTCTTAATTGATTCCAGCCAATAGCTTTCCATTATTGATGCCACCACAATATAACAATGTTTCCCATCTCACGTTTGTATATCCCACTTATTATAAATTACATTATCAACTGAGAAGGGAAATGTTCAGCCTGACCTTTTGTTCATTTGCAACCTGAAGCTAAAAGTTAAATCATTGAGAACTGAACAAGGGGCTTGTTTACTTTATGAATTGTAAATGTGTGTCCTCTTTCATAATTTCTGCCAAACCACTTAGGGAAAATAATTCTGTACTCTCTGTGTGGAAATTGATTATACAGCCACATTCTGGCATTTCTGTTTTCTTTCCAAAGATGTTGCCTGATCTGCTGAGTTTTATTTCACATATCCATCTTCTATAGTTTTTCTTTGATTAGCCTCCCTATTAATATCTATTTGGAAAAATCCAATTGTAAAGATGTACCCAAAATGTGGGACTATCTACCGTGAATGGGTGATCAAAAGTAGTCATAAATGGGATTGATATTGCTCTGTACATAGATTGACATGTTGGTCTAAACAATCTGACATGTTGCAATGATTTTTTAACGGGTATGTGCATATGAAGATGAACGTTGTAAGATTAAAAGCGCTTCCTACCCTCATCAACATCCAAATCATACTACCCGGAAAACTTGATGGGACTTCTTTTCTGACTCACTCTTGTGCATTTGGGCCTCAATCACAATCCAGCCATCAATCGCCTCTCCATCTTTACCACCCAGAGATCTTGCCCACAAACAGTCCTCATTATTTAGCCAACTTCCATCACCAGCGTCACTCCACTCCTGCAGGAGTCAACCTCTGGCAGACGTTACCAACACAACCCAGACTAGGTCACAATCATGAGCCAACAAACATGAGCTTTAGTTTAGTTTAGTTTTGAGATGCAGTGCGGAAACAGGCCCTTCAGCCCACTGAGTCGGCACCAACCAGTGATCCCCACACATTAACACTATCCTACACACATAGGGATAATTTACATTGATACCAAGCCATTTAACCTATAAACCTGTACGGCTTTGGAGTGTGGGAGGAAACCGAAGATGTCGGAGAAAACCACACGGTCGTGGGGAGAACGTACAAACTACATACAGGTACCACCCCCATAGATTGAAACCGGGTCTCTGGCGCTATAAGCGCTGTAAGGCAACACCTCTATCGCTGTGCCACCATGCCGCCCACAACTCTTAACTCCTCGAACCTGGCACGCAACTTGTCTGAGCAAAGGAAGAGTTTCAATGGTATTTCAGTGGCATCCAAGGCCTTGTGTCAGAACCATTGACTAATTAATCATTGGTGCACTATTCACTGGCTCTGTAGTGTTGTTCCTTAAAGTGGCATTAAATAACATTAACTTTTAGATTTGTAATCCCTGAACATAAGAGTAAGAAGCAGGGATTTGTCTCGCATCCCCTTGAGCATGCTCCATCATTCAATAAGATCATGGATGATCCTGTACTTTGTTCATTTTCCTGTTTGGTCCCTATATCCCCAATTTTCATGGTATTAGTAAAGCAATTGATCTCAGCTTATGATACATCCATGTAGTGAGAATTCACAGCTCAGGTAGACAATTCTTAATGTATGGCACAGTGCAGCAGCTGTTAGATCTGCTGCCTCACAGCGACCTCACAACGCCAGAAACTCTGTTTCAATCCTTACCTTGGATGCTGTCTGTGCAGAGTTTGCACGTTCTCCCTGTGTGTTTCATTGGGGTGCTCCAGTTTCCTCCCACATTCCAAAGATGGATGGCTTTGTGGGTTAATTGGCCTCTGCAAATTTCCCCTGGTGTGTAAGGCATGTGGGGAGTGAATGAGAAAAAGGGACAACACAGAACTGTTGCTAACCAGTTGGCGTGGACTGGGTGCGCTGAAGGACCGGTTTCCTTGCCGTATCTCTAAATTAAATTAAACTACAGCTGGGTTGTACAATAAAGCCCTAGTTGAGTCCCTAAAGGGCCTGTCCCACGAGCGCGCGACCAAACCGGAAGCGGGGGCTGCGCGGAGGTCGAGTGATCCCCGTAAAGGGCCTGTCCCACCAGCATGCGCCTGCATGCGGCGAGCGTGACCAAACCAGAAGCGGGGGCCGTGCGGAGGTCGAGTGTGTGACGTGAAGTTCGAGCGAAGTCCGCGCGTGACGTATGCCATCAAGACGCTGCACACGCCCATCGAGGTGGTGCGTACGGCGTCGAGGCGGCTGCGGGCCGGCAAGCCGTAGCCGCGCGGAATTTTTGGACAGTTTTTCGGAGCACCACGCGATGTCGGGACCAGCTCCGCACAACTCCATACGGCTCCGGCGATCGATGTGGGACCGGCCCCACGAGGCCGTACGGCTCAAGCGACCACGTTAGGTCGCGCTTGCCGCATGGTGTCGCATGCTCGTGGGACAGGCCCTTAAGAAACTCTGTGTTGTAGAAATCTGCATTATAAAGACCATTTTATCAGTGGGGGGAAGCAGTTTAGGGATGGGAGAATTTCATACTCACGATAACAAAGATATTGATCACTCATGGGCCTGTCCCACTTAAGTGATTTTTCAGACGACTGCTGGCGACTGTCATGTTGCGGCCAGTCGCCTGAAAAACACACACACACACACACACACACACACACACACTAGTTAGTGCTGTAATTAAGATGGCTAAAGCACAGTGTATGGTAAGTCCTTTAAAAAGGGGGGGAGGGGAGAAGGAGTGGAGACAACTTTTAAGAAGTCAGAGATACACGGCTGTGAAGCTTGGCAGACATTCAACATTATTGGTCGGTTATCCTTGGGTCTGAAAATTACTGCTTAGGCTTTTTTGTTTTTTTTAAATTCACCGGTCAGCACCGGCTACAACCTACGAGAACCTTCGACCTTCTGCCAACCCACAAGGACCCTCTGGCAACCCACCTACAGCTCAAGAATTCTCGCTACTCTCCACGGCGGCTTCATTCTTGTCGCCGCTAATTTGTCAACATGTTGAAAAATTTGCGGCAAATATAATGATGCCACGACTAGTTCCCAGAATGCGGGAACTCCTCACGCCCATGAAGGCAACTCCCCGGCAACCACCCGCGAACATGTGGTGACCATGTGGCGACTGCACAGTCTCCTGCAGTCGCCTAAGTGGGTAAGGCACATCAGGATTTTCAAAAATCAAGGTCTTTTCACATACAATAAGTTTATATTTGTTTCTGCAAGTTTAAAAAATAGTAAAGGCTGTGTGTTGTATTGCATAATAGAGTGTTGCACGTACCAATGGAAGCAAATTCTAGTTTAATTTCAATGGTTAAAGTAGTATCTGTGTTCTTTAAAGATAATGGTGTCTGTCTTGTGTGGCACAGTGGCACAGTAGTAGATTTGCTATATTACAGCAATTCTGTAAGACCCTGGTTTATTCCTGACCTCGGGTGCTGTCTGTATGGAGTATGTACGTTCTCCCTGTTCTTCACCGGGTCCTCCGTTTTCCTCCCACATACCAAAGATATGTAAGTTTGTAGTTCAATGGCCTTCAGTAAAGTGTGCCTCTAGTGCTAGTGTACAGGTGTGAATGCTGGTCGGCGTGAACTCAGTTGGTCGAAGGGCCTGTTTCCACGTGCTCAGGAGCACTAGTTGAAACAAACAGGTTCTCAAATTGCATATTCAAATCATTTTTTAACCAATTCGGCCTACATATTGCAAAATAGTGTTCTCTAACTTATCACATGCTATATCCAATTCATGTTGTGGGAACACATTATAGCAGAACTACCTGGAGTTAAACTGATAAAACTCCCTTTCCACTAACGTGGCCTTGTTTCCAAGCTTTGTCTCCACCAACGTGGGCCTTCGTTCCCAGGCTCCCTCCAGCCCTGCAGTGTTCCAGAGCTCTTGTTCCCATACTTGCTCTACACAGAGATCCCTGGAACCCACAGTCCCTTTTCACTCATTGGGACTCTTTTTCATATTTCCTCCTTACTTCCGTGCTCATTGAAAGATTTATTGGAGGGATGAGAGGGCATCTCATTGAAACATATAAGATTGTTAAGGACTTGGACACGCTAGAGGCAGGAAACATGTTCCCGATGTTGGGGGAGTCCAGAACCAGAGGGCCACAGTTTAAGAATAAAGGGTAAGCCATTTAGAACGGAGACGAGGAAACACTGTTTCTCACAGAGAGTGGTGAGTCTGTGGAATTCTCTGCCTCAGAGGGCGGTGGAGGCAGGTTCTCTGGATACTTTCAAGAGAGAGCTAGATAGGGCTCCTAAAAATAGCAGTCAGGGGATATGGGGAGAAGGCAGGAACGGGGTACTGATTGGGGATGATCAGCCATGATCACATTGAATGGTGCTGGCTCGAAGGGCCGAATGGGCTACTCCTGTACCTATTGTCTATTATCTATTATCAAATTGTAAAATATAATTAAAACAGTGTGGACATCCAATAGACTGGAAAATCCACCATCCCAGCACCACCAAAATCCAGGGCTTTCTGGATTATTGGAATTATACTACGGATATATTTTTGCCCTTCTATTTTAGATCAGCATATTTCAAATAATAATTCTGAGTACAAATATTAAGGGGAAACATATAAGGAAGATGCTCTGTTTTCATGTATTAAATCAGACTTACCAATATCACTAACAATATAATGAAGACATCTCTGTGTGAGTGGATTGAATAATTTTCTGTTCATAAAACAAAATGAAGCTCAAGGGATTTGAATCTGAAATCTATTCTTTGGATAGGCACATGAATATGCAGAGAATGGAGGAATTTGATCTAGTGCAGGCATATGAGATTAGTTTATATTGGCATGTTCGGCATATTGTGGGCCAAAGGGCCTGTTCCTGGGCTGCATGTACTGCTCTATGTCCTAGTATGTTCTACTTAAGGAGCTAATTTCTTAATTACTTGCGATGGATAATGGATAGTTTTTGTTAATTGCACCATAAATGTGATTTATCAAATAATAAATAGTCATTGAGTTTTTGTCCATTAAGAAAATTCACCCAAGAAGATTATATTAAACAATAACGTAATTTATATAAAAAGCCTGAAATTGATAACAAATTGTAGATATTAACACTATCCTGCACACAGGTCTGATAGTCTTCCATTCAAATTTAATTTGTTTTAGTTAACTTTGTGTTTCTTTAGGTCTTCTCAGATGTAAACAGTGTACAGTTTTACAATTTAGACTAATTTGAAATTTGGATCCTGAGTGATTGACAAAGACACTCACAAACTTTCAATTAAGCAGCAGGTTATATGGTTATATGGTTTGAAAGCCAACAGGCTGGAATGATCGCAACAAAATCAATGTTGTTCTTGGCGGTCACTTGTCATATGCCAGGAAAGATCTATTGCTGCCCAGTGCCTCCGTTGTAAATATATCTGGAACCACTCTGGAATGAAAGAGTGTGTTCCAACACGCAGAGAATCAGTGACCATGGGGCCAGTGAAAGTTCTGTATCCATTTACTTATTTCCCCAGAAGAATATTCAGTTGCACTGAAGCCATTTACAGGAAATTGGCAGTTATTTGGTGCTTTGAGAAACATTGGAACCATGAAACAAATGATGCCCACAGCACCTGCCACTGTAATTGTGAGATCACCAGCCATCATCATTTCTATTGATTTGGAAATTGTATCACAGTACAAAAGTTGACTCCTACCTTGAAATGCCTGATTACATTTTTGGAGACACAAAACACCCAGGAATGTCCATTAGCACATTTCACTCTGGGGGAAAAACACTTTTCTATTGCATCTTGTTGAAAAAACAGTCATGCAATTGAACTTGTAGGGCTGCATTGTTAAAGGAAGCTTGAAGGTCAAATCACAGAACAACTTCCTGAGAAGAACCAATCTCAAAAACGTTGGAGCTGTATGAAAGAATAGATGTCGGTCATTCATGATGGACTCCTCAGTTGGAACATGAAGTACAGTCGTACGTGAAGTAGCACATCTGTTTTACAGCAAAATCAAATTACAAAAGGAAGTCAATTAAGGTTAAGTCTCTTAAATTGCTATATTTAAGAGGGAGTTAGATGTGGCCCGTGTGGCTAAAAGGATCAGGGGGTATGGAGAGAAGGCAGGTACAGGATACTGAGTTGGATGATCAGCCATGGTCATATTGAATGGGTGCAGGCTCGAAGGGCCGAATGGCCTACTCCTGCACCTAATTTCTATGTTTCTGTGTCTGTCAAATTAGATGCAGCTTTAATATATGTGTTATGATTTTCCCATTTTTGTATTCTTTCTGGGATCGCAGTACCAGACACCATTCTTCAAGAGGGCAAATGTAATTCTCAAACCCACATGCCCTCCAATTTTCCTTCATCCACAATGTGATGTGTAATCCTCTCTTCAAGAGGTAAATCTCATATTGTAATAATTCAAAGCTGTGTAACAACACCTGGCCTCTTGAACGTACTGCATCGCCAGAGCAGATTTCTCTTTTGTTAAACGCACTCATCAAAGTTATTTTTGGATCATCTTCTGATAGCAATTTTGTACAAATGCAGTTTTGTTTTCATGGTTCACCAGTGTGACTACCTCTTTCTTCTCTTGAGTAAGCATCAAGCCACTCAGGTCAGCTTGACACAGTGCTGTTGGATGGGAGTTTCAGATTTTTCACCATGTACCAATGAAAGAATGGTAATGGTAATAATTTCCAAGAGATTTATTCTTCTCTAAATTATATTACCCGAGCTAAAATGTTTGTGTTTTAAAATTAAGGCAGATATATTTGCCTGATGATGCAGCATTGAGGGTGATCGAGTGACTGAAGTCACTGAGGGTGGCGGAGTTATGGAACGAGCTGCCAGAGGAGGTAGTTACAGCAGGTACTAAAACAACATTTAAAAGACATTAGGACATGGATAGGATAGGAAAGGTTTAGGGGGATGTGGGTGAAATGTGAGCAAGTGGGATGAGCGGTGAGGGAAATGGATAAGCTGGGCCAAAGTGCATGTTTCTGTGCTGTATGTGCTGTGCTGTTCTATGCTGTAGGACTCTAAGATTCTATGACTATGACTGCACAGCATTAAACTTCTCACAATCAGGTTTTGACATTGGATCGGCCATTTGTGAAACGGGCCAATTTATATTATTCACAGTTGCCTTTTTGGCCTGGAATCTTTTTCACACACAAAGCAATAGGATGAAGATGATCTGAAAATGATTCATATCATATTGTGAAGAGGCATTTGGTTGTGTTTAGACTGACGGGGGAGTGGAGTAGGGGTGGCTGATTGAAAGATGCAATATGAAGACGGTAGATGGTAATTGACTGTGAAAATAATTGACTGTGAAAATAAAATTTCTAACTGCCTTTACTGGTTTCAGTGTCATTTCAAAGCCACATTTATTGTATATTTTGTTACAATTAGCCTGCTAGTCACTGTCTTAAAACAAATATTTGCACTATACAGCAATGACCAGAACTTAAAACACTTTTGAGATAATGAACATATTTGATTAAAACATTTTTTTGTGTACTTTATGTCTGGATGAATAGTCAATTGCTATACCCATCTGTTTTATGATGTGGTTTCCCCGATTCTACATTTTAGTAATGCATCCATATCTGATCAATCAACTTTTAGTCATCAAACATTACCAGAGTGGCATTTAAGAGGATTTTAGATAGGCACATGGATATTCAGAAAATGGAGGAAAATGGAATTGATGCAGCTCGAGGTGATTAGTTCAACGACATCATGTTCAGCACAGACATTTTAGGATGAAAGGCCTGTTTCTATGCTGTATTATTCTATGTTTGAAGTCCCAGCAACATCCTGGTAAATTTTCTCTGCACTCTTTCCAGCTTAATGGCATCTTTCCTATATCAGGGTGACCTAAATCTCCTACTCTGAGGAAAGACATTCGTGCCATAGAGGGAGTACAGAGAAGGTTCACCAGACTGATTCCTGGGATGTGAGGACTTTCATATGAAGAAAGACTGGATAGACTCGGCTTGTACTCGCTAGAATTTAGAAGATTGAGGGGGGATCTTATAGAAAATTACAAAATTCTTAAGGGGTTGGACAGGCTAGATGCAGGAAGATTGTTCCTGATGTTGGGGAAGTCCAGAACAAGGGGTCACAGTTTAAGGATAAGGGGGAAATCTTTTAGGACAGAGATGAGGAAAACATTTTTCACACAGAGAGTGGTGAATCTCTGGAATTCTCTGCCACAGAAGGTAGTTGAGGCCAGTTCATTGGCTATATTTAAGAGGGAGTTAGATGTGGCCCTTGTGGCTAAAGGGATCAGGGGGTATGGAGACAAGGCAGGTACAGGATACTGAGTTGGATGATCAGCCATGATCAAATAGAATGGCGGTGCAGGCTCGAAGGGCCGAATGGCCTACTCCTGCACCTATTTTCTATGTTTCTAAACTAAACACGATCCCCCAACTGCAGCCTAACAGACTTGTACTGTCTTGCATAACTGTAACACAATGTCTAACATGTACTCAATTCCCTGACTGATGAAGTCCAGCATGCCTAAAGTCTTCTTAACTATGCATAACATAACTGCATACTTAAACGCCCAGATCCCTCTGATTTACAACTTTCCCCATTCACTCTGAGCATCTTGCACTGGTTTGACTTCACAAAATTAAACACTCACATTTATCTAAATGAATCTCCATCTGCCATTACTCAGCCCACTTGCCTAACTGATCAATATTGTTCTGTAATTTTGATAACCATCTTCACTGTCTACAATACCACCCACATGAATGTCACCTGCAAACTCCCTAATTATGCCTTGTACATTCTTATCTAAATTAGTTGATATAAACCCCAAACAGCGATGGATCCAACACCGATCCCTGAGGCATATCACTAGTCACTGATTCTGAAAAACAACCTTCCACCAATTCATTCTGTTTCCTACCATAAAGCCAATTCTGTATACAGTTACTAGTTCACCCTGGATCCCAGGACGATCTAACTTTCCATAGCAGCCTACTCTGCAGGACCTTATCGCAGGCATTGCTAAAGTCCATAGGCTACATCTACAGCCCTCATCAACCTTCTTAATTTCTTCTGCAAGGCTCAATCAAGTTTGTAAGACACAATCTCCCATGCACAAGACCATGGCAGGTAACCCCTGACTTTCCAAATGTTTATTTTATCCCTCAGAAACGTCTCCAGTAATTTTCCAACCACAGATCTTAGGCTTTACTGGTCTATAGTTCTCAGGGTTTTCTTTTTCTGCCCTTCTTTACTAGAGGCACAGCATTAGTCACTTCCCAGCCTAACGGCAACTCACCCATGGCTAATGATGATTCATAGATTTCAGCCAGGAGTCCTGCAATTTCTGCAATTCAGGCACAGGACATGCATTTTAGAACACCCACCCCCTTCCCAACTGTAATCCTGATAATATGAAATAAAAACACAAAATGCAGATGAAACAATCATCTGCAATATTAGACAATAGACAATAGGTGCAGGAGTAGGCCATTCAGCCCTTTGAGCCAGCACCGCCATTCAATGTGATCACGGCTGATCTTCCCCAATCAGTACCCCGTTCCTGCCTTCTCCCCATATCCGCTATCTTTAAGAGCCCTATCTAGCTCTCTCTTGAAAACATCCAGAGAACTGGCCTCCACCGCCCTCTGAGGCAGAGAATTCCACAGACTCACCACTCTCTGTGAGAAAAAGTGTTTCCTCGTCTCCGTTCTAAATGGCTTATTCCTTATTCAGACTTTCTTTTTATGATGTACACCTTATTCAGACTCCTTATTAATTCAGACTTTCTGTACCCACAGATTTGATCAGCTTTGTTGGGCATTTTAACAATTATGTTTGTGGTTTTAATTATCTAAAACAATTCTGATTTGCATTTCATGGATTTAACTTGTCTTATTGCTTATTTTCTCACTCCATAATGCCCTCATCAACCTATCAACCAGATATCTTCAAAAACAATCTAGCACCACAACAATCCATGTCTCAACCTGTCAGAGATAATCCCTTTGTCCTACCCATCCTAGCCTAGGTGAGAAGAATTAATTTGGCGGAGTAAGGGTGGGCTGATCTGATGGGTCTGACAGGGCAGTATTACCTATGAAGCTGCGGAGGGAAGATCTCCCGAGGAAGTGAGGTCCATGATTGCTTCTCATTCATATTCCCCCATCTCTGTGATTTAAGTGACTTACATTTTATTAGTATTTTGCCGTTTGTGGCAGAAATTATTCTGACCTGATTTTTTGGTTGAGGTGCAGTGTATTTTGTATTAAAATATACAGCAGAGAAATTGTTTAACTCTTGAAATGTTTTTTGGGATCTGCAAGAAAATAACAACCTATTGACATCCATAACCTTGCCAAAGCTATTATGCTTGACTGTTATTCTGTTGGCAAACACATAGCTAAATCGGGTACTGTCAAGTTGTAAATATATAAGCACGACAAAATGATTTGATTTCGATTATATTGGTTGAGAGGTATGATGGAAGCTTTTATATCAAAGTGAGTAGACAATCTGTAAGTCAGCACTTGAAACTGAGTTGATACAGAGGGACTTGTTCATTAATTCTGCAGGGTTAGACTAAGTGTAGTGTTAAAATCCTAGAATGGATCTTAAATAAATAACTTTCTAATTTAGAGACTGGATTACGATCAAATTAACCAATAATGCATGTGGATAGTTCACACGTATAATTAGCCCACAGTTAGATCTGATCATGATTTTATCTATGCCAAATGTATGCAAATATTCTAACATTTTCACCATAACTTGCAATAAAAGTATTGAAGCCTTCGTCCATGAATTGTTCTGTTTGAATACTCGCTGGGTTCCAACAAGGTCATATTTGTGTGGAGTTTCAGAATAGCTCATTCCAGCAGGAAGAGCAAGAGTATAATCATCACCCCAGGTGACAAAAGCAGTGAAAAGATAGCTTAATTATACTGGGTAGAGCTTCATTCAAAGGAGCGCAGATTGAAAAATCATGTTCTTTTTTTAGTTGGCACCGTTGTGGATAGATTGGAAGAATTTATTTGAAAAATTAAATATTATGTGTCAAAGCCAAGTGTTCTGAGGATGACGAGTGAGAAGTGCAGTGTATCATATTCATCACAAGAAGCGTACAGTGCAGAAGGAGGTCACCTGGCTCTTCACGCTTCTCTGGCTTTTTGAAAGAATGACCAATCTCTCAGTTAACTGCAATCTCTGACATTTTCTCTATAGCCTAAACTTTTTCAACCACGTATCCATCATGTTCTGCATTGATATCGGACATTCGTTTGTACATTACTTCAATCCTCGCATTTTGCATTGGTAAACAGATGAGGAAAATGCTTGCTTGGAAACATAGAAAATAGTTGCAGGAGAAGGCCATTCAATATGATCATGGTTGATCATCAAAAATCAGTAGCCCGTTGCTGCTTTCTCCCGGCATCCCTTCATTCTGTTAGCCCTAAGAGCTATATGGAACTCTCTCTTGAATACATCTAAACATGGAAACATTGTTCTGTTCAAATTTTAGCATTTCCATGATAAATGAGTCTTAACAGCTTATGTCAACAAATATTAGATTCCAATGCAAACATTAAATATTTGCCATCAAGTTTTATTTCATTCATATTTAAGTACAGTCTTCACTGTACTAATAGACTAATGTTTTCAGAGGGTACAAAATGTATCTATGAATAATATAACATTAATCCAATATAATTATTTACTGACATTAGAACATAGATGAATACAGTTAAAGTAATTCAACATCTAACCAGTCTGGATGCTGCTGCAAATTTAATCAACCTGTATCTGTTTAAAATACCATTATCAGAGCAGAGCTTTTTTGAGGTTGCTATCCTAATATTCAGTCCGGGGAAGGGTCCTGATGTGGAACATCATCCATCCATTTCCTCCAGAGATGCCAGCTGGCCTGTTGCAGAGAAGAGTATTTTTCAGTACTCCCCATCCTCATTTGTTATCAAGTCCAGCACCATTTATATCTCGGGCTTATTACCGTTTTGCATCAGCTACTCTTTGCAAGGGCAAGCCTCTTTCCTGCTATTGCCTTACATTGGCGTACAAAGACAGGTTAACTAGAAGCATTAGCTGGATGAAATATTCAAGATAGACATTGAGGCGGTGGAAGGCCTTTTGGGTTCATTTCTCATTGTTTTCACTGCTGGCCCACCCACCTTTGATGTTGCCTGACCTACTGAGTTTAAGCAGCACTTTGTGGCTTCCTCAAGTTTCCAGCATCTGTAGTCTCTTGTGCCTCAACTTTGAATATATCTGCTATTCTGTGTGTAATATGGAAATAAACACTTCCAGTGATTTAAGAAGACTAAAAAGTGGCAGGATGTATAATTAACCGACATTCATGTCACATCTTGATTTTAAAATTACATCCTGTTTTTGTATTCATTCACAAACTTGTTCCTCTCCCCTCTGTGTAATCACCCACAATCCCATTGTCCTCTGTGTAACCCACAATCCTCCAATTCTGGGTTCTTCATTATCCTTTTTTTTTCTGAGTTCTTTGTGATTGAAGATATCTTGCTTCTACTTCAGTTTTGTGGATGTCTGGGTAGCTCGACGTAGGAACCTTCCACAGATTCTTCCACAGATAGAGCAGGATACAAGTCCTAATGTGACCAAGTCTTAACAGAAGTATCTGTTCCGTATCAGTCTGAAGAAGGGTCTCGACCTGTCTCGACAACGATTAGCTTATAGATGCTGACTCACCCGCTGAGTTTCTCCAGCATTTTTGTCTACCTTCTGTTCCATATCGTAGGTCTCCTGGTGGCTCAAAATGTCTCCTACATCTTCTGTTCTTGCTTCTTAGAGTCATACAGCATGGAAACAGGCCCTTCAGCCCAACTTGCCATGATGGCCAAGATGCCTCATTAGGTCTTAAGGGCTTGGACACGCTAGAGGCAAGAAACATGCTCCCGATGTTGGGGGGAGTCCAGAACTGGGGGCCACAGTTTAAGAATAAGGAGTAAGCCATTTAGAACGGAGACGAGGAAACACTTTTTCTCACAGAGAGTGGTGGGTCTGTGGAATTCTCTGCCTCAGAGGGCAATGGAGGCAGGTTCTCTGGATGCTTTCAAGAGAGCTAGATAGGGCTCTTAAAAATAGCGGAGTCGGGATATGGGGAGAAGGCAGGAACGGGGTACTGATTGGGGATGATCAGCCATGATCACATTGAATGGCGGTGCTGGTTCGAAGGGCCGAATGGCCTACTACTGCACCTATTGTCTCTTAAACTAGTCCCACCTGCCTGTTTGGTACATGTCCCTCTTAACCTTTTCTGTCCATGTACCTGTCATTTGGTCTTTTAAATGTTGTAGTTTGTGGTAGTTTTTGAGGTGATGCAAACCTTCTGCTGCTTACGATGGATGTGTAGCCTTGAGGCTCTCAACAGACTCCAAAAGCTTATTTTCTACATATATTTTCCATGGGCCATATGCTCCAGGAATCAGTGGTGGTGTTGAATTTCTTCAATAAAGCTTTGAACATGTCCTTAAATCTTTTTTTCATTGTCTGCCTAGTAATTTCCTACCCTGATAGATCTGAACATCGGTTTTTGGAGTTTGGTGTTGGACATCCATGGCTTACTGAAGGTAGCCAATTGAGACCTGGTCGAGCAAGAAATGGTTCATTATGTTCCATTTCTGAGGTAGGATTATGGTTGTGCAGGTCAGTTCAAATGCCTGATGGTTGTAAGAAAGTAACTGTTTCTGAATCCAGTGGTGTGGGTCTTCAGGATTCTGTATCTCCTGCCTGATGGGTCAACGAGAAGAAGATCTGGCCCAGATGATAGATACCTCCTACTTGAGGCAGTGCTACATATAGATGCTTTTAATGGTGGAGTGGACTGTGCCTGTAATGGACCAGGCTGTGTCCGCCAATCTCTGCAACCTCTTGCGTTCCTGTGCATCGAAGTTGTAGTCCTAGGTTATAATGCAACCAGCCAGGATACTCTCTACAGTGCATCTGTAGAGGTTTGTCAGGGTATTCGGTGATATGCTGAACCTCCTAACATTTCCAAGAAAGTAGAGATATTGGTATGCCTGGTGTATACTTGAGCCAAGAAATGTGTACCAATTCACACAGATTAAAGTTTGCCGATGAGGAAGTCATGGCTCCATTTGCAAAGGGTCATACACAGCCCAGGGCTTGGAGCTTGGTGATAGTTGTGGAGAAGATTATTGTATTGATGTCTGAGCTTGGTTGATATGGCAAGTGCATATCTGTTACCCATATCATCCAGAATTAACTAAAATAGTATATGTTGTTGACCTGCTGTGGCAATGGCAAATTGGCCTGATAGAGAGATGCGAGTATTGGTCATCTCTATTGAAAATATCATGCAGATCCATGAACTCTTGTATCCAACAACCCAATAAGTAAATAAAGTCAACAGCCAAATGTTTGTTAAACTGAAATACTGTGTGACTATTTAGATGAGGTTTAATGACCAGCCAACAATCCCTAATCAAGGTATTGAAAAAGAGCAAAAGGAGACCTCTTTGAGATTCTCGACCTCATTTGCTAACGTCAGTACCACACATATTTTATCCCAATCCCTGTTGGTATTGCCAGGTACAATGGAATCGTGAGCCAGGCCTTCTGTGTGTACATGCAGAAGGTTCAAGATTAAACTAGGAAGGAGCATTTAAGGATGGTGGATGGGCAATTGTAGACCTTACCTCTGCCACATTCTATTTGTTCCTATGCTTGATCCACAATTAGTATTCAACTAAAAAAAACATCAGTTTTATTTACTCCTTCTCCCTTGACTGCTGGAGATTATTTCTGATGCAGAGTATCTGTATGTAATTGCCATATTTGAAGAACAAAGCATTTATGGTAGTTTATTAAGCACTGCATTTATTACTGCATTGCTTCAATCATTTGTATGTTTTTATTGAATACTTAAGAAGTAAGGATATAAGCCTGCTGGATCTCTTTAAATATGTTTCTATCGTAGTGCTTTGCTTGTGAAGGAATGATTTCACTAACTAATTCTCCATTTTTAAGAGTATCCTAAATATTAATTTATACAAGTGCTGGACAGGTTCTGCTAGGTAATTATTTTAAAACATGTTACTTGTAAATTGAAAAGAACATTAACCTATCCAAACAGCTTGCAGGGACTTTGCAATCTGTCTGCATATTTTCTTTCCTGCCTATATGAAATCAATTAGTAATAAATGTAATTCTGTTCTCCAATTTTAGTAAGCAGTTTGAAAGGAGTTTTTTACTTTCTGAGAGTGAAAGAGTGTGGGGGACACTCAATGCACTGAGAACCATTTTGGAATGATAGAACTATATTTAAGAGGGAGTTAGATGTGGCCCTTGTGGCTAAGGGGGTCAGGGGGTATGGAGAGAAGGCAGGTACGGGATACTGAGTTGGATGATCAGCCATGATCATATTGAATGGCGGTGCAGGCTCGAAGGGCCTAATGGCCTACTCCTGCACCTAATTTCTATGAACCATAAATCATTTTATTTTTCTCATTTTGGTTCTTAAGTTTCTTATATACTACATATTGTTTGGGTACTGCATTTTTTCTTCTGAAGAGTAAATTCTTCTTAGAAATTTTCTTTTCTTCTGAAGAAATAATATGTCAGTACATTCATATCAATCATGAAACTGAGGTCCCATGTGCCAATTTAACTCTCCAGTAAATTAAGTTGGCAGAATGTTGCACCTAATATCCACCCATTTAAAAAAATGAAAAGTGAAAACTACTTGATTATTTCTTGTTCAATAAAGAGTTATAAAATGTTTTAGAATTTCCTGGAGGAATGTTAAGATACAATATTAAATTTGACTTGAAATCTTTCTCAGAATTTTACTTAGCTAACCTGAGTTTTTCAAATGACAATGCAGAGCATTCCATAAATGAGATTGAATTGGAATTGTACATGTTGCCTAGACAGAGACTAGCAATTCACTGGCGGTATTCATTTTGTGCTTACTTCTATTTAACCTTTTGATCATCTCTACTCATGGACTACATGTCACTCAGCATTCTGCGGGTTTTCTGATCTGCACTTTTAAGGTCAAAAGTGAATGATTTCACACTTGCCAACATTACAAATTATTTGTTAAAATGTGGCTCTTTCGCTTGCACTGTCAAGTGAGGCCGGTACCATAACAACATTTAACAGACATTTGGACAGGTATATTAATATGAAGAGTTGGAGCATATGGGCCAAGTGCAGGCATATGGGACTATCCTAGATGAACAATTGGGATGGCACAGATGATTTGAGCTGAAAAGCCTATTTCTGTACTGTTAACCATATGACCATATAACAATTACAGCACGGAAACAGGCCATCTCGACCCTTCTAGTCCGTGCCGAACACATAATCTCCCCTAGTCCCATATACCTGCGCCCAGACCATAACCCTCCATTCCCTTCCCATCCATATAACTATCCAATTTATTTTTAAATGATAAAAACGAACCTGCCTCCACCACCTTCACTGGAAGCTCATTACACTCTCTGAGTAAAGAAGTTCCCCCTCATGTTACCCCTAAACTTCAGTCCCTTAATTCTCAAGTCATGTCCCCTTGTTTGAATCTTCCCTACTCTCAGTGGGAAAAGCTTTTCCACGTCAACTCTGTCTATCCCTCTCATCATTTTAAAAACCTCTATCAAGTCCCCCCTTAACCTTCTGCGCTCCAAAGAATAAGCCCTAACTTGTTCAACCTTTCTCTGTAACTTAGTTGCTGAAACCAGGCAACATTCTAGTAAATCTCCTCTGTACTCTCTCTAGTTTGTTGACATCCTTCCTATAATTAGGCGACCAAAATTGTACACCATACTCCAGAATTGGCCTCACCAATGCCTTATATATTTTAACATTACATCCCAACTTCTATACTCAATGCTCTGATTTATAAAGGCCAGCACACCAAAAGCTTTCTTTACCACCCTATCTACATGAGATTCCACTTTCAGGGAACTGTGCACAGTTATTCCCAGATCCCTCTGTTCACCTACATTCTTCAATTCCCTACCATTCTTCAATTGGACTTTATGACTTTGTGTTGGACTTTATGACTTTGCTATCTCTTTAAATTCAACAATTCTTAGTTGTTTCTTATCTTTCTGTCTTCAACGAACTTGGGTGTGGCTTTCTATCCCATCATTAATTTGTTTATAAACACAATACATTGCATACACAGAATATCAGAATACCGATTAATGACATCTTCTATCTGTTAATGCACTCTAAATGGCCTGTCCCACTGTATGAGGTAAGTCGAGAGTTTTTCCGAGTTTCCCCCGATTCAAACTCGGAGAATTACGGTAACAGCCGTTCATAGGTACTCGGGGCTCTCGTGGACATTTTTCATAGTGCTGAAAAAACTTCACGAGTTTCCGCGTTTCCCGAGTACCTGCCGTTAGCATTACGAGCCACTACGGGACATCCACGAGCTCCAACGTAGCCGCTACGTACATTCTACGTACTTACCACGAGTTTGATTTTTTTTTAACTCGGGAGAGCTCTTGAATTACCTCGTACAGTGGGACAGACCCTTCAATTTCTGAATGCTTGGTGAATTTCACAGCCAGGTCAATAATTTGCTGTCAGGTTCATTAGCTTCAACTTCAGTTGACTATCTTTTAACATAACATTAGAGCACAGGAATATGCCAATCAGCCCTTTGAATCAAAATGACTTCTCGAAACCCAGGTAAATAACATAATTATCATGCCTGTCTTCTGCTTTAGTCAAAGCTTCAAAAAATGTAATTACATTTATCAAGATTGGCCTAATCCTTTCAATTCCTCCTGCCTGAGTTACACCAGAAAAAGCACAAAGTACAGTACTGGAATAATTCAGCTGGTTACTCCAGGCTGCCTCTGGTGAACATGGATAAATGATGTTTCAAGTCAGAACCCTTTGTCAGATTGATTACACCAGCACCTTGTGATTTTGTAAATCAGTGTCTATAGTGCCTTGTGTCTATCATTGACTTACATACTGGTTCTTTCTGATTGATATTTTCCAGCAAGAGCTGTTGGGTCAACTGGGCTGCAATTCCATGCTTCCCCCTGTTACTCTTTTTATTTACCTGTTACATGTGAATCTTCCAGTTGCAAAACACTTCTCTAACCTGCACATTTTGGAAGATCTGGTCTGCAATATATTGTCCCTCTCTGTCCCTCTCTCTGTCCCTCTCTCTGTCCCTCTCTCTGTCCCTCTCTCTGTCCCTCTCTCTGTCCCTCTCTCTGTCCCTCTCTCTGCCCCTCTCTCTGTCCCTCTCTCTGTCCCTCTCTCTGTCCCTCTCTCTGTCCCTCTCTGCCTCTGTGTCCCTGTCTGTGCCTCTGTGTCCTTCTCTTTCTACCCCCTCCCTCTCTAGCCACGCCTGCGAGTTGGGGGCTATGCGTGAGTGGATAGGTGGGGGATGGGGTAAAAGGAATGAATGAATAATATTAATATAATATCAATGAGGGTGGTTAGTGTGTGTGTGGAAGTGGTTAGTTTCTCTGTGTGGGGGGGATTGGTTAGTGTGTGTGTGGGTGGGTGGGGGGGGGGGTGGTTAGTACTGTGTGTGATGCCACAGGCCGCCCCCTCCCCCTGCAAACCTTCTATCTGCAAATTTTTCACATATTCCAATAGAGATTTACCCCCTCACCCCTCTCCCTCCTCCCTCCTCCCACGCCCCCTCCTCCCACTCCTGTCCCTCTCCTCTCCCCCTCCTCCCTCCTCCCTCCCTCCTCCCTCCCCCTCTCCTCCCTCCCCCTCTCTCCTCCCTCCCCCTCTCCTCCCTCCGCCCCCCTCTCCTCTCCCCCCTCTCCCCCTCTCCTGTCTCCTCTCTCCTCCCCTCCTCCCCCTCTGTCCCTCTCTCTCCCCGTCCCTCTCCTCTGCCCCTCCTCTTTCTGTCCCCCCCCTCCCCCCCCCCTCTCCCCCCTCCACTCTCCCCCCTCCACTCTCCCCCCTCCTCTCTCCCCCTCCTTTATCGACCACCCTTCCTCCCCGTCACCCCTCTCTAGCCTCACCCTCCTGCCCCCCTCCACGCTCTCTACACCCTCTCTCCCCCCCGTCCTCCTCCCCGACTCTCCCCTACCCCCCTCTCCCCTCCCCCGTAACTATTTTCCCATGCCACCAGTTTAGCAGAATATAGAACTGTCTCCGAAAAAAGTAATGAACATGGAGTCATTAGATGAGGTAAACAAATCTAGAACGGGCCTCCACCAGCGACTCCGTCCACCGACCCTCACCTCTCCACCGGCCACCAACTGGCCAGAGCCATCAGCTCACCAGAGTTCCTGGCTCAGCACCAGGCCCACAACCTCCACCATGCAGACAGCACATGGTCTGACTGCTGGGTCCTATTGCTCCTCCCCACCTACAGGGAACCTCAGTAGTGATAGTGACCTTCAACCTGATAGCATACAGCAAACTGTCGTGTAAGTTCCCACGCTACCACAGAACCTGCTAAATAGCCCGCCACACGGAACGTGTTAAGAGCTTGCTGCGGGCCGGATGTGGCCCGCGGGCCATAGTTTGGAGACCTCTGTCCTAGATCATATAAAGCTCACAGGCTGTTGTTGGTGCTCTATTGTTTCAAGCAAATGGAGAATTGATCCATGGACCTACCAATATTTATCATGAAGATGATGAAAAGGCTACTGGACATCAGAAAGTGTGTCAGTTACCACAGGATACCCATCCTCTGATCTGTTCTGTTCTTGTAGCTAGCTATATTCTCAGTACAGCTGTTGCAATAGAGCATCTGGCCAATCTACTATGGTATTGAAAGTAGGAGATTATGCGATTGGATATTAAAGGTAGTTATTTACATTTTCTTTTATTGGAGATAATCATTGCTTGGCACTTATGTGATGAGAATATTAGTTCATGCCTGAATGATGTCAAGATCCCACTTTAAGCAAGCATGTGCTGCCTGATTTGCTGAGTTGTTGTGACTGGAATTGAACATGAAGCCATCATTGGCAAACTTTCTCACTTCTTGATTCTGTCCTAATGATGGAATGAGCTTTATGGCTGAAACAGCTGTAGATAGTTGAGCTTGGAACAATGCCCTTAGTAACTTCTGTGGCTAGGATAAGAGACATGGCCTTCTTCTTTTGTATGGGGTAAGATTTCAGATTTTGGTGTATTTTCTTGAAGATCGTTGTCCTCAGATTAATCAGGGCTCCTTGATATTACTTGGTGAAATTCTGCCTTGATATTACCCTCAACACATGTTTACAATTCAGCTCTTTGATTTATGATTGGATCAAAAGGGTGCGATGAATTCTGGTGCAAAGTTGTCACGGTGAAACCCAGATCAGGTTACTGGGAATTAAGTGCTCTCTGCTACCACTGTTCCCCAAAATCACGTCCATTGTTTTGTTGAGGACTAAGGTTAGAATGATTGGATGGTAATTAGCTGACTTTAAATTGTCCAGTTTGGGACAATTTTACACATTGCCAGATGGATACCGGTGTGTAATGGTAAAAAACACAGTTTAGCTAGAGATACATCTAGATCTGTAGTGCAGGGCTTCAATATCACTGTAAAGCAGATTTTTTATATCTTTCAGGAAATTAACTCCCTAGTCGCTATTTAGATGAGAATGGATAAGAAGAATATCTTTGATATGCATGCAAACTTCCTCGGAGACCTTCAGAGCTTCTTCACTCATATAGCTTCAACACACAGTGTTTTGATGAATGAATGCTTTATTGTTGATGGTAAACAGTAAAGGGCCTGTCCCACCAGCATGTGATAGCATGTGACTAGCGCGACCAAATGTGGTCGCTTGAGGCGTACGACCTCGCGGGGCCGGTCCTACTTCGATCGGCGGAGGCATATGGAGTTGTGCGGGGCTGGTCCCGACATCGCGCGGGGCTCCGAAAATCCTGCACTGTCCGAAAATCCCGAGCGACAACGGCCTGTCGGCCCGCAGCCGCATCGAGGCCGTACACAGCGCCTTGACGTCGTATGCAGTGTCTTGACGTCGTACGCCTAGAGCGTGGCGTTGCGTGATGACGTCACCGCCCGACGCCGTGCGAAGTCCAAATTCAGTCCGCCCGCCTCCTGCCCAGCTGATTGGTGAGTTTGATGTCGGGACCAGTCCCGCACAACCCACACAGCCTGCGTGGTTCGAATTGGGACTGGCCCCGCGAGGCCGTACGCCTCAAGCGACCACGTTTGGTCGCGCTAGACGCATGCAATCGCATGCTGGTGGGACAGGCCCTTAAGATACATCCCAAGTTTCTTCCGACTCGTTACTGCAATCTTCCTTGAATTCCAACTTGCAACTTTAAACATTACAAAACTCCTCGTGTCTCCGTAACATAGGCATGGACAAAGGGTTAACCTTCTTCATCGTCTCTCCAAACTAATCTAAAAACTAAACTTTTGCGCAAGCATCCCAGCTCCAAAACATGCCCAAAAACACGTCACAAATCCCACCCACCATACAATGGGCAGTCAAAAATTTAAAAGCACATTCCATCATCAGTGACATGCAAAACAGGCCAAATGGCCACTACAATTACATATGAAGTGTTGTTGCCTGGATCCATATATTTTGCTGAATCCTGTGCTGTTAGCTTGTTCATAATATCATTTGAAGTGAATTGAATGAATGAATTAATAAATGTATGAATATGTTTATTGGCCAAGTATTCACATACAAGGAATTTGTCTTGGTGCGTCGCCCGTAAGTGACAACATGACATACAGTGACCGTGAGGAATGACGCATAAAACATTAATACTAAAACATTATTGATTAAACATGTGAATTAAATGAAATACCAGAGCAAAAGGAGGCTACAGATTTTTGATTATTGAGCAGAGCTACTACTCGTGGAAAAAAGCTGTTTTTTTATGTCTGGCTGTGGCAGCTTTGACAGTCCGGAGTCGCCTTCCAGAGGGAAGTGATTCAAAGAGTTTGTGGTCAGGGTGAGAGGGGTCAGAAATTATCTTACCCGCTCGCTTCCTGGCCCTTGCAGTGTACAGTTCGTCAATGGAGGGAAGGTTGGAGCCAACAACCTTCTCAGCTGATCGGCCAATTCGCTGCAGCCTCCGAATGTCTTGCTTGGTGGCTGAGCCAAACCAGACCATGATGGAGAAGGTGAGGACAGACTCTACGATGGCCGTATAGAATTGGCTCATGACCAACTTCTGTATGGATCTCAGGAGGAAGCCTTGTTCATTAACTAGACATGTGTACTGTGTATTAATAGGCACTATAATAACAGTGGGCTTCACAGGATGGAATTTTAAAATGCAAATAATTGTAAGTGGCAAATGTATTAGCTGTGTTTAATTGAGAGTTATCAGAACAAATTTGCTGCTAGCTCCTGCTGGCCACATCTAAGAATACTATGGTCATTGTAAAAAAAATCACACTTAACATAGATGTTGTTGGCCTTTTGATTTTGAATGCGATGCTTTGAGACTCTACGATGTGAATGTCAAACTACAACATGAAATACTGTAAACCGACTTTGCAAAATTTATCAGCAATCGCTTATATGTTTATGGAGGACCTTGAGATTATTTCACGGCACTAATGCCTCTAAAATTATAACAAGAATGCAAATTTATTATTTCTAAGCTTGTATTATGTGTGTAAACCTTGAAAACAGATTGTCTTTGCTCTTTTAATAGTTCCACAAAAAACAATTATCTGTCATGCCTGAAGTTTGCTCATATTTTCAGCAGCTGAGAGGTGACATAAAGTGCTAGGTTAATGACGTAGCTGTTTAATCTGTTTGGAATGATGTTATTATTTGACTGCTACATACTGGCTACCTCTCCGCCGCATTCTTGGTCCTGTTGCTGTGCGTTGACTTGAACCATCAACTATCCATTTGCCTCGGTTGACCCCATGGGTTCTGCCAATAGTTGATTTTTTTGGCTTCACATTTCAGCATCTGCAATGTCTTGTGTATCCTATCCTATTTTACATAGGTGCAGATTTTATGGATTTTGTTGTTTTGCAGTCTAAGATTTCCCAGTATCTACTCTCAGATGCTGTGACAGGTTAGACCTGACACAGGATCCACTAGCCCACTCATGGGAATGGCAATTGCGCTGCTTCGAAGACTGTTTGAATGTTCCATTATTTGTGTTTCTAATTTTAAATGTGTTTAGTGGTTTAGTGATTATATCCTTTATTTAAACTATAATTACATATAAAACTGTTTATTCCATTTTTTATATTTTTAAATGTTTCCGAATGTTAGTATTGAAAAATCTGACAGTTTTAACAGATGGGACTGCTGCAGAGCTTTGCCCAGTTTCAGTTGCATCAGTTGAGCCCTTGGCACTGCCCAAAACCTTGCCGCTCAACTCCAGAACAATCTTGAAGATTGACTGAAGTGGTCTGGAAAAATTAAGCTTTAGCCTCATGTTAATTGCAGGCTCCCATTTATCAAAATCTGGGTAATTGAATGAACTTAATGGACATTGTATGAAAAACATTTAACTATTGATCCACAGGCTATTAATTTAGAAGAACAGACCACATAATTACCTCATTGTATGGTCGAGTTGAAATATTAGTAGTTGCCAAATTACCTAACTACTTTCCAGTTTATTGGCATTGGCTTTTTATATTGTCACGTACTGAGATACAGTGTCTGCATGTTGTCCAGTCAAATCATAAATACATTGAGATAGTACAAGAGAGAAAAAGAAACAGAATGCAGAACATGATGTCTCAGCTACAGAGAATGTGCCGATGAAAATGTATAAGGTCTGCAACGAGGTAGATTAGTATACAGGTATCAGGAATATATACTGAACATATATATCCATTCAGGAGTTGGGTAACAGTAGGAAAGAAGCTTTTCTTCAACCTGGTGCTACATGCTTTGAAATGTTTGTACTTGAGTCACAGAGTGATACAGCACAGATTACAAGCCATTCGGCACATTCACCATGCCGACCAAGATGCCAGATATACACTGATCTCATTTGGCTACATTTGGTCCACATCCTTCTTAGTCAAACCTATCCATGTACCTACCCAGTGTCTTTTAAACAGTGTTATAATGTCTGTCGACTGGCAGCTAGTTCCACCCTCGGTGTGAAAAAATTGCCTCTTATGCTGCTTTCAGGTGCCCCTCAGGCCCTTCTGCTTCCTTTTCCTTCTCACCTTAAACCTATGTCCTCTGGTTTCTGATTCTCCTACATTGGATTTAAGAGATAGTTAGATAGAGCTCTAGGGGCTAGTGGAGTCAAGGGATATGGGGAGAAGGCAGGCACGGGTTATTGATTGGGGACGATCAGCCGTGATCATATTGAATGGCGGTGCTGGCTCGAAGGGCCGAATGGCCTCCTCCTGCACCTATTTTCTATGTTTCTAATAGAAACATAGAAAATAGGTGCAAGAGGAGGCCATTCGGCCCTTCGAGCTTGCACCGTCATTCAATATGATCATGGCTGATCATCCAACTCGGAATCCTGTACCTGCCTTCTCTCCATACCCCCTGAACCCTTCAGCCACAAGGGCCACATCTAACTCCCTCTTAAATATAGCCAATGAACTGGCCTCAACTACCTTCTGTGGCAGAGAGTTCTAGAGATTCACCACTCTCTGTGTGAAAAATGTTTTTCTCATCTCGGTCCTAAAGGATTTCCCCCTTATCCTTAAACTGTGAGCCCTTGTTCTGGATTTCCCAACAATGGGAACAATCTTCCTGCATCTAGCCTGTCCAACCCCTTAAAAATTTTGTAAGTTTCTATAAGATCCCCCCTCAATCTTCTAAATTCTAGCGAGTACAAGCCGAGTCTATCCAGTCTTTCTTCATATGAAAGTTTAGATTTGGAGACCAAAACTGTACGCAATACTCCAGGTGTGTTCTCACCAAGACCCTGTAGAACTGCAGTAGAACCTCCCTGCTCCTATACTCAAATCCTTTTGCTATGAAAGCTAACATGCCATTCGCTTTCTTCACTGCCTGCTGCACCTGTATGCCTACTTTCAATGACTGGTGTACCATGACACCCAGGTCTCGTTGCATCTCCCCTTTTCCTAATCGGCCGCCATTTAGATAATATTCTACTTTCCTGTTTTTGCCACCAAAGCGGATAACCTCACATTTATCGACATTATACTGTATCTGCCATGCATTTGCCCACTCACCCAGCCTATCCAAGTCACCTTGCAGCCTCTGAGCATCCTCCTTACAGCTAACACTGCCCCCCAGCTTCGTGTCATCCGTAAACTTGGAGATGTTGCATTCAATTCCCTCGTCCAAATCATTAATATATATTGTAAATAGCTGGGGTCCCAGCACTGAGCCTTGCGGTACCCCACTAGTCACTGCCTGCCATTCAGAAAAGGACCCTTTTACTCCTGCTCTTTGTTTCCTGTTTGCCAGCCAGTTCTCTATCCACATCAATACTGAACCCCCAATACCGTGTGCTTTAAGTTTGTATACTAATCTCTTATGTGGGACCTTATCGAAAGCCTTCTGAAAGTCCAGATATAACACATCCACTGGTTCTCCCTTATCGACTCTACTAGTTACATCCTCGAAAAATTCTATAAGATTCGTCAGACAGGATTTACCTTTCATAAATCCATCCTGACTTTGTCCAATGATTTCACCACTTTCCAAATGTGCTGCTATCCCATCTTTAATAACTGACTCTAGCAGTTTCCCCACTACCGACGTTAGACTAACTGATCTGTAATTTCCCGTTTTCTCTCTCCCTCCCTTTTTAAAAAGTGCTGTTACATTAGCTACACTCCAATCCTCAGGAACTACTCCAGAATCTAAAGAGTTTTGAAAAATTATCACTAATGCATCCACTATTTCTGGGGCTACTTCCTTAAGTACTCTGGGATGCAGCCTATCTGGCCCTGGGGATTTATTGGGTAAAATACTCTATGCATTCACCCTAACCTTTCTACTCATGATTTTAAGATCACCCCTCAGCCTCCTGCGCTCCAGGGAATAATGTTCTAGCTTGCCCAATCTCTCCCTATTGTTCTGGGCCTCAAGAGCTGGTAGCATCCTTATAAATCTTATCTGCACTCTTTGCTGCTTGATGACCTCTTTCCTAAAGCAAGGTGACCAAAATTGAACACAACATGCAATAGAATACAGCTTTGCCAACGTCTTGTACAACTATGACAGAACATCCCAACTTCTATGCTTAATACACTGACTGATGAAGGACAATGTACCAATGTACTCATCTCCGGGGGGGACGAGTACGCCTACCGAGATGAGGTGGAGCAGCTGACAGTGTGGTGCGAAGAAAATAACCTGCTCCTCAACACCTTAAAGACAAAGGAAGTAATAATAGACTTCAGGAAGAACAAAACGGACATGGTACCATTGACTATCAGAGGGGACTGTGTAGAGAGGGTGGCGGATTTCCGCTTCCTGGGAATCCACATTGAGGAGGACCTGACGTGGAGCGTGAACACCACTGCGCTGCTGAAAAAGGTCCAGCAGAGACTGCACTTCCTGAGGGTGCTCAGGAAGAACAACATCACTCAGAGACTGCTGCTGTCCTTTTATCGGTGCTCCATTGAGAGCATACTAACATACTGTGTATGCGTGTGGTACACCAGCTGCACAGCGACTCAGAGGAAAGCGCTCCAGAGGGCCATTGACAACGCCCAGAGGATTGTCGGCTGCCCTCTCCTTACCTTGGAGGACTTACACAGTTCCCGCTGCACCAAAAAAACCCAGAATATCATAAAGGACATTTCCCACCCCGGACACTCCCTGTTTGAACTGTTGCCGTCAGGCAGACGGTACAGATCTACAAGGACAAGGGCAAACAGACTTAAAAACAGTTTTTACCCCACTGCTATAAAGGCACTAAATGTAGCCGCCAAGGAACGCAGGGGCGATACATACTAAGGGACTGTGGTAACTGTGAAATCGACAGAAGGATGGAGGGTTGGGTGTGCTTGCGTGCTGTGTTCGTGATATTTATTTAGTTGTTTATCTTTATTATTTTACCGTGTATGTATCGTTAGCTTTTAGAAATATTTGAATGCTGCACTGACTGGCTGACATTTTAAATTTCGTTGTACATGGTCCATGTTACAATGACTATAAAGAAACTATTCTATTCTAAATGTCCTCTTTACCACCCGATGTATTTGTGATGCCGCATTCGGGGAACAACGCATCTGTACTCCACGATCTCTCAGTTCTACAAAACTCCCCAGGGCCCTACCATTCACTGTCAGGTATCATTCCACCCAACGGGAGAGTGGAGAACAGAGAATGACCAGAACTTGAGTAGCTCTTAATTTGTTGGGTGCTTTCCCATTGAGAATCTTCCATTCACAGTCTGTGCATGTTCCCATAAGACTGGAATATGAAATCTCTCTTTGTTCCGATTGAACATTTTGAAGAGCTAATTGAAGTTTTGGACCAGATAATATTTGTGAATGTTTATTATATGGATTTTCAAAATCCATTTGATAGTTTCTCATAAAAGACAGTTACTTATATTTGAACTGATGGCAAATTATTGACCTGATTAGCAAATTGGCTGAGTGGCAGGAAACAGAGAACAGATAATGGGCCAATTCTCTAATTGCAGGATATTACACTGGCATTATGCATGATTAGTTTTGAGCCAAAATTATTTACTGTACTTATTATCATCTTCGATGGTTGTGTGGAGAGCTATATATCCAAGTTTGCCGATGACACCGACCGATGCATTGGAAGCAATGAGAGAATAGAGTTGTATATCACAGTTTAGAATTAGTACATTTTTCTCGCAATGATGATAACCAGAATAGTAAGATGATACAAAAAAGCGGGATCCCTAATCATCTTATTAATCTTCAGTTCAGCTTGTCCTGCCAGACATGCTGAATCAAACCCCAATTCAACATCGGGATATGGATTTTTTTTGCAATTTCTTTCTGTTATTTAAAGTTGGTTAAACAACCTAAAGAAAAAAATAGTTGGTGATTGTTCCATTTGAGATCCCATTTGATTCTTCTATTAAACATTTTAAATGCCTGTCTCAGAAGTTAGATCTTATGCCTTACTTTTTTTTGTTGCATTAAGTAGTCCAATGTCTATGACCATACACAATTATATTTAAAAGAAAAAGAAAAAATAAATAAAACCAATTTTGCTATACAAGGATTCTAATCATTTACAGTGAAGTTTTCCTCATTTGATCTTGTTCGTAGATTTAATCAACAAGGTGCGGGTAATTTCAGATGAAATGCTTTGTGAATTCTTTATGTGTGACAGGAAACGAAAAGGTTGATTTATTATAATTATCATAGGCTTGGAGAAAACAAGTATTGAAGGCAGCTGCTAATTTACACAGTGTACTTCCAGTAACACTCGTGTCAAAACTAAGGCACTTCCTTAGAAACAAACAGAATTTTCTTGGCACATTCAGCTCAGTATATAGGTGTTGGGTTATTATTTTAACATGTACCAAGATACAGAGAAAAGCATTGTTTTGTCTGCTAGCCAGGTAAAAATTAAAACCATACACGAGTATAACAAGTAGTGCAAAAGGGAAAGGAAATGGTTTGCAAAATATTGTTACAGTTACAGGGAAAGAGTAGGCAAAGGGTGCTTCACACAAAGGGTGGTGGGATTATGGAACAAACTGCCAGAGGAGGTAGTTGAGGCTGGGATGATCCCAACATTTAACAAACAGTTAGACAGGTATATGGATCGGACAAGTTTGGAGGGATATGGACCAAACACGAGCAGGTGGGGCTAGTGTAGCTGGGACATGTTGGTCGGTGAGGGCAGTTTGGGTCGAAGGGCCTGTTTCCACACTGTATCACTCTATGACTCTAAAGGTGCAATGGCCACCATGACATGGAAAGGGGGGTCAGAAAGGGGGGGGGTCCTGGGATGTCAGGACTTTCATATGAAGAAAGACTGGATAGACTCGGCTTGTACTCGCTAGAATTTAGAAGATTGAGGGGGGATCTTATAGAAACTTACAACATTCTTAAGGGGTTGGGCAGGTTACATGCAGGAAGATTGTTCCCGATGTTGGGGAAGTCCAGAACAAGGGGTCACAGTTTAAGGATAAGGGGGAAATCTTTTAAGACCGAGATGAGAAAAACATTTTTCACACAGAGAGTGGTGAATCTGTGGAACTCTCTGCCACAGAAGGTAGTTGAGGCCACAGTTCATTCGCTATATTTAAGAGGGAGTTAGATGTGGCCCTTGTGGCTAAAGGGATCAGGGGGCGTGGAGAGAAGGCAGATACAGGATACTGAGTTGGATGATCAGCCATGATCATATTGAATGGCGGTGCAGGCTCGAAGGGCCGAATGGCCTACTCCTGCACCTAATTTCTATGTTTCTAAATTCATCCTTAGCTTACAAAAGGTTTGTTCAAGAATTTGATAGCAGCAGGGAAGAATTTGTTCTTAAAACTAGAGGAGTGT
This sequence comes from Leucoraja erinaceus, assembly GCF_028641065.1. Lineage (NCBI taxonomy): Eukaryota > Metazoa > Chordata > Chondrichthyes > Rajiformes > Rajidae > Leucoraja > Leucoraja erinaceus. Next base: position 108,083,812 of record NC_073380.1, read on the forward strand.
GCTTTCAGGGCGTTGTACATTTGCACAACTGAGGAGGACAGAAGAAGGAAAACCAGTGTGTGAATGTTCCTTGATTATATTGGCTACTTTCCCCATGTAACATGAAGTGTAAATGGAATCAATCGCGGGAAGGCTAATTTACGCAATGGACTGAGCTGCATCTACAACTCTCTGTAATTTCTTGTGCTTTTGGGTGGATCAGTTGGCAAACCAAGGAGTGATGCATCCAAATGGGTCAAGTGTAGCAGTTGGTAACAGCCATTTAAGGCACGCAATTGTCCTTCATCTAATGAGGATGTGCTTTTTTGACCACAGTGTTAATGTGATTGGATCAGGGCAAATTGTTGATAATATTTCTGCCAAGGAACTTGAAGCTCTCCTCTTCAATATTTCATTGTCCTTTACAAAACAATATGAGAGTGGTGAATCTCTGGAACTCTCTGCCACAGAGGGTAGTTGAGGCCAGTTCATTGGCTATATTTAAGAGGGAGTTAGATGTGGCCCTTGTGGCTAAGGGGATCAGGGGGTATGGAGAGAAGGCAGGTACGGGATACTGAGTTGGATGATCAGCCATGATCATATTGAATGGCGGTGCAGGCTCGAAGGGCCGAATGGCCTACTCCTGCACCTAATTTCTATGTTTCTATGTTTCTATGATTCAGCACCATAACTAGTGAGGATGAGGATTTACATCACGCACAGAAAGTCAATTCAGCAGATTTATTTTATAAATTTGATATCTGCGTCCATGTCTCACTGCAGTTCTGCGTGCCTATTTCTGGCGGCAAGATGTGAAAACGTGGATATAGAAGATGCTAAAGATTTCAGGATCTGCAGTCTTTTATGTCTCCAGGCCTATATGCTCTGTGACGTGTAGGAAGGAACTGCGGATGCTGGTTTACACCAAAGATAGACATAAAATGCTGGAGTAACTCAGCAGGTCAGGCAGTATCTCTGGAGAGAAGGAATATGGGACGTTCGCATCGAGAAGCATCTGAAGAATGGTCTTGACCAGAAACATTACAAATTCCTTTCCATTCCGAGATACTGCCTTTCCCGCTGAGTTACTCCAACATTTTGTGTCTATCTTCGGTGAACCCTAAACAGTAACTTTGTCTTCTATGTTAGTATTTATACATTTGCAGTTAATTAGAAATTACATAAATAATGAATAGTGGGGCCTCAAAATATCAGGTGTGTGTCAAAATATCTCCTATGAGATAAAAATAATAATTTATTTGACATGGTTCTAGATTGTGAATAGAATATTCAAATCCACAGAATTTATAATGGGCGTGTCCCACTTAGGTGATTTTTCAGCGGACTGCCGGCAACTCTCAATTCGCTGACAGTCGCCTGAAAAACCGGGAACTGGAACGGCGACTGTCAGAGTGGAACAAAAAAACACCCCGCAAAGGGGGGTGGGCCAGGGCAAGCGGGGGAGCGCTGTCTGAAATTCACACGGTACAAAGCCCAGGTGAAAACCCCACCCCCCCCCCCCCAGGGCCAGGGCAAGCGGGGGGAGCGCTGTCTGAAATTCACACGGTACGAAGCCAAGGTGATACAGACACACACCGCGATGAACAGGAAGGTTGGCGCTGTAATTAAGATGGCTAGCACAGTGTATGCTAAGTCCTTTAAAAGGAGGGAGAAGGAGTGGAGACAACTTTTAAGAAGCCGGATAACTTTTAATAAGCCATAGATCCAGAGCTGTGAAGTTCGGCGGACATTTAGCATTACCGGTCGGTTATCCTTGGTTCTGAAAACTCCTGGTTTCGTTAATTTTTCGCAATGAGCCAAAAGTTTCCTCGACCAAACGGAGGCCGCGAGTATGCGGGAACTTCCCTCTGGCATGAACGAGAACATTTTTGGCGTCCTATGGCAGGTACTGGCAGTCACCGAAAGAGTCGCATAAGGCCCCTTAGATAGACACAAAAACCTAGAGTAACTCAGCGGGACAGGCAGCATCTCTGGAGAGAAGGAATGGGTGGCGTTTCGGGTTTAGACCCTTCTGTAGACATTCATACGCAGCAGCAGCACGACAGGTTTGAAAACACTGTGCTCAATAAATAATACAATCGCAAAAAAAAGTTCAATAAATATAAAACCAACATAATGCAAAAAACAAAAACAAAGCCTGAAGTCCCTATTGCAACCCAGGCAGTTTGTAGTTTAGTTGGAGTTCATCATTTGTCCGCTCGTGTGTTAGACGATGTAGCTCGCTGTTGGCTTCTGTCATCGTCCAACATGTTGACAGAATTGTCGCCCGACGCGTCTCTTGCGTTGTCGCTTCCAGGGATCGCCACGGAAGCTTCTGTCATGATCCCCGGAGTTCACAGTGTTCAATACAATGATGGTTGTTGGGAAGAAACTGGTCCTGAATCTGTTACAGTTTTCCAATTCCTTCCTATACATTCTTCTTGATGGCAGGAGTGAAAAGAGTGCATAGCCAGGCTGGTGTGAGTACTTGATGATGCTGGCTGCCATTTTAAGGCATTGCCTCCTATAGATCCTTTTGATGGTGGGGAGGTCAGTACCCATTTTGAACCGGGCAGTGTTCACCAGTTTCAGTAATCTGGACATTCGGGTTATTGAACCAGGCTGCAATGCAACCTGTCAATATGCTCTTTTCCTTATGCCTGTGGAAGTTCAAGAGAGCTTATCGGCGTACCAAATCTCCCCAATCTTCTGAGGTAGTAGAGTCAAATCTTCAGAGATATGCATGCCCAGGAACTTGAAGCTGGTGACTCTATCCACCACTGAACCATTGATGAAGATCTTAGCCGAATAAAACAAAATTATGAGCAGGAGGATTGATTTGAAAAGAAAGAGAATAAACGCACTCTTCATTTTTGATCATTTAATTTATTTTATGAAACACAAATAGGAAATGTCAGTTGGAATAACATTTCCATAAATTTGCAACCAGCATTGTTTTGAAGCTATGCTACCTCAGTGTTTTCTTCAGCTATAATCTCAGGAGATATTGAGTGACAGCATTTTTTTTACATACAATATACTATAAATAAAATTTGTTATTGCAGAATTCATTTCTTGAAATGTACTGTTTAGGCAGTAGTGCATAATATTGTTTTAACACCATAGTGGTTGAAACAATAAAATAATTATTTGGTGCAGATATTTTCTCCGATTGGGGAATCCAGAACAAGGTCATAATTTTTTTAATTAGAGTAAAATCACTGAGCAAATGAGGATTCTTTTTTTAATACATAGTCTGTGGATTCTAGGTCAACAGAAACTTTGAAAAGGAGCAGCAAATAGAAACAAAAGAAATATGATCATTGTCATTCTCCAGAGCTTTGTGCCGTGACCTATTAGAGAGACATGGCTGCAGGAGGATCGGGATTGGGAATTGAATATTAAGGGTTATACGTCCTAGAGGAAGTGGGGTAGCTCTGTTGGTGAGGGATGAAATTCAGTCCCTTGCAAGGGGTGACATAGGGACTGACGAGGTAGAGTCATTGCGCATTGAGTTGAGGAATTGTAAAGATAAGAAGATATTAATGGGAGTTATCTACAGGCCTTCAAACAGTAGCCTGGATATAGGGTGCAAGTTGCAGCAGGAGTCAAAATTGGCATGTAACAAAGGTAATGCCAATGTGGTTGTGGGAGATTTCAATATGCAGGTAGACTGGGAAAATCAGGTTGGTTCTGGACCCCAAGAAAGGGAGTTTGTGGAGTGCCTCTGAGATGGATTCTTAGAGCAGCTTGTAATGGAGCCGACCAGAGAAAAGGCAATTTCTGGATTGAGTGTTGTCTAATGAACAAGATTTAATAAGGGAACTCAAGGTAAAACTGCTTGGAGGTAGTAACCATAATATGATAAGTTTCAATCTGCAATTTGAGAGGGAGAAGGTTAAATCAGAAGTGTCAGTGTTGTAGCTAATCAAAGGGGACTATAAAGGCATGAGAGAGGAGCTGGCCAAGGTAGACGGGAAAAGGATCCTAGCAGGAATGACGGTGGAACAGCAATGGCAGGAATTTCTGGTCATAATCCAGAAGATGCAGGATCATTTCATTCCAAAGAGGAAAAAAGATTTTAAGGGGAACTAGACCAAGTGCAGACCCGTTGGGTCTGTTTCCCCAACACGCGTTTGCGGGGGGGGGGGGGGGGGGGGGGGGGGGAGGCGGCATCATACTCACACCAACCACCCCCCAACACACAGGGGAGGGTGGAGGGGGGGGGGGGGGAGGGGGGGGACGGGGAGGAGAGAGGGGAGGGTGAGAAAAGGGGGGAGGGGTAGGGGGGGGGGGGGAGGGGTAGGAGGAGGAGGAGGAGAGAGGGGATGGGGGGGAGATTGGGGAGGAAGAGAGGTGGGAGAGGGGAGGGAGAGGGGTGAGAGAGGGGGGAAGGGGGGGGGGGAGGGGGGGGGAGGTGGGGGGGGGGGAGGGGAGGAGGGGGGGTAGGGGTGGGGGAGGGGTAGCGGGGAGTGGTGCAAGAGAGGGGAGGGAGGGGGGTGGGGGGGAGATGGGGGTGAAGGGAGGGGTGGGAGAGAGGGGGAGAGAGAGGGGGGGAGAGGAGAGGGGGGAGAGGAGAGGGGGGAGAGGAGTGGGAAGGGGGAGGGGGAGGGGGAGAGGAGGAGGGAGATGTGGTAGGGGTGGGAGGGGAAAGGTGTGGAGGGGGGGGGGGGGAGGGGTGGGGGGAGAGAGGGGGAAGGGGGAGGGGAGGAGGGACGGTGTCCATCTGTTCCCCATTCCCTATCACCCCCAAGGAGGAGAGGGGGGGAGAGGGAGGGATGGGGGAGGGAGAGGAGAGGGATTAGGGAGGGGGAGGGATTGGGGAACACACGTGATGACGCGGGAGGGGAGGGAGAAACAGGCTGGAGAGGAGGGATGGGCGGGGGGGGGGGGGGATGGGCTGGGGGGGGGGAGGGCTGCTGCAAAGGCATGTGTGGGCATTGGGGACATTGTTTTCCCATTCCCTATCACCGCCATGGATTCCCACACACGTTCACCAACATGGGCTGGGGCTAAAGGCATGTGTGGGCATTGGGCATTGTGACATCACACGATGGAACGTTCACCAACATTCTATGGGTGAGGACTGTTTTTTTTTTAATTATGGGGGGGGGAGAAGGATTTTATTAAAAATGTGTACATAAACACGACAACATTTAATCAGGAGTGGATACTTGGAATGAAAAGTGAAATCTCTACCGATATGGAAAAAATCTAGGCGTTTCTGCGCCTGGTGTTGGCGTAGTAACTAATCAAAGTCTGGCAACCACAAGTCAGGCAGAAACACACACAGCTAGCCAGCCACATAGTTTTATATTGTAGATAGATAAGTGGCAACCGTGGCTGATAAGGGAAGTTAGGGATAGCATAAAACTAAAGGAAAAGCTGTATAACACAGCAAAGAGTAGCGGAAAGCCAGAGCGTTGGGAAACCTCTGAAAGACAACAGAAAGTAACAAAAAGGGCAATAAGGGGTGAAAAATTGAAGTACGATGATCAGCTGGCCAATAATATAAAGAAGGATAGTAAAAGCTTCTTTAGGTAAGCTAAGAGAAAAAAAATAGTAAAGACAAATGTGGGTCCCTTGAAGGCAGAAACAGGTGACATTATTATGGGGGACAAGGAAATGGCAGAAGAATTGAACATATTTTGTTTGTGTCTTCCCTAGAGAAGACAGAACCAATCTCCCAGATATACTATAGGACAGAGGAACTGAAGGAAATTTGCATTAGGCGAGAAATGGTATTGGGTAGACTGATGAGACTGAAGGCTGATAAATCCCCAGGGCCTGATGGTCTGCATCCCAGGATACTCAAGGAGGTGGCTCTAAAAATCATGGACGCATTGGTGATCATTTTCCAATGGTCTATAGATGCAGGATCAGTTCCTGTAGCTAATGTTATCCCACTTTTCAAGAAAGGAGCAAGAGAGAAAACGAGGAATTATAGACCAGTTAGCCTGACATCGATGGTGGCGAAGATGGTGGCTGGAGTCAATTATTAAAGATAGCAGTAAAAGGCTAGGTCCAAGTCAGCATGGTGTTATGAAGGGGAAATCCTGCTTGACTAATCTTCTGGAATTTATTGAGGATGTAACAAGTAAAATGGATGAAGGTGAGCCAGTGGATGTAGTGTATCTGGACTTTCAGAAAGCCTTTGATAAGGCCCCACACAGGAGATTAGTGGGCAAATTTAGATCACATGGTATTGGGGGTAGGGTATTGACATGGATAGAGAATTGGTTGGCAGACAGGAAACAAAGAGTAGGAATAAACTGTTCCCTGTCAGAATGGTAGACAGTGGCGAGTGGAGTGCCGCAAAGTTCGGTGTTGGGGCTGCAACTATTTACAATATATATTAATGATTTAGACGATGGGATTAAAAGTAACATTAGCAAATTTGTAGATGACACAAAGCTGGGTGTCAGTATGAACTGTGAAGAGGATGTTAGGAGGTTGCAGGGTGACCTGGACAGGTTGAGTGAGTGGGCAGAAGCGTGGCAGATGCAGTATAGATAAATATAGATAAATGTGAGGTTCTCCACTTTGGCGGCATGAACAAGAGCGCAGACTATTATCTCAATGGTTTCAGATTGGGAAAAAGAAAGGGGAATGAGACCTGGGTGTCCTTGTACACCGGTCACTGAAAGTAAACATGCAGTTACAGCAGGCAGTGAAGAAAGCGAATGGCATGTTGTCAAGAGGAGTTGAATTTAAGTGCAGAGAGGTCCTTCTGCAGTTGCACAGGGTCCTGGTGAGACCACATCTGAAGTATTGTGTGCAGTTTTGGTGTCCTAATGTGAGGAAGGACATCCTTGCTATTGAGGCAGTGCAGCGTAGGTTCATGAGGTTAATCCCCTGGATGGTGGGGCTGTCATATGAGGAAAGATTGAAAAGATTGGGCTTGTATTCACTGGAATTTAGAAGGATGAGAGGGTATCATAGAAATGTATACATGTAAAAGGACTGGACAAGCTAGATGCAGGAAAAATGTTCCCAATGTTGGGGGAGTCCAGAACCAGGGGCCACAAGAATAAAGGGGAGGCCATTTAAAAGTGAGATGAGAAAAAGCTTTTTCACCCAGAGAGTTGTGAATTTGTGGAATTCTCTGCCACAGAAGGCAGAAGAGGCCAATTCACTGGATGAATTTAAAAGATAGTTAGATGGAGCTTTGGGGGCTAGTGGAATCAAAGGATATGGGGAGAAGGGTTACTGATTGTGGATGATCAGCCATGATCACAATGAATAGCGGTGCAGGCTTGAAGTGCCAATTTTCTAAGTGCACCTATTTTCTATGTTTCTATTTGTATAACTAATGTGGATGATGAAGCATAGAATTACATAGAATTGCATTTGTTGATGAAACCCGGAGACCCTTTAAATTAAATGAGCCACAGATCTCTGCCAGCTGTCAGGAAATTATAAAAGAAGATATAGAAAAACTAAACAAATTGACAAATCTATGGTAATGGAGTTTTATCTGGGGAGATGTGAAGTGATTCACTTGGATCCAATAAAGGTCAACAAAGGTAAAATGAGAGAGCAGCAGATGGATTTAGGTGTCTGTATTTACCAATCAGTAAAAAATACAAAACATTGTGGGGCAGATGATATTGAGACTGGTTGGGTTATTAAATCCATAGACAGACAGTCCTTGGAACTTTTACAGCATCATTTATTAAAATCGCAACAGAACTTAAAAAGTGCAAATTATGATGGGAAATTGTACACATTTTATTATGTTACCATAAGTTTATAGATTAAACTCATTTGGCTTTCGACGATACTGAATGACTATTGTTTTAACAGTGATTAAATATATAATCAGGATATAGTGAAGCTATTTCTACAGGTTGGAGAATCCTGAGCAAGGGCATAATTTAAGTGAGAGCTAACTCATTTAAGAAATCAGGATTGCTTTTAATGTAAGGGCCATGGATGTCAGAGCAACTGAAATTTATAAAACTAGGAGTTTAAGAAGGAACTGCAGATGCTGGAAAATTGAAGGTACACAAAAATGCTGGAGATACTCAGCGGGTGCAGCAGCATCTATGGAGCGAAGGAGATAGGCACCGTTTTGGGCCGAAACCCTTCTTCAGACTGATTCGCTCCATAGATGCTGCTGCACCCGCTGAGTATCTCCAGCATTTTTGTGTACCTTTTATAAAACTGGGATGTTGGTTGGCTGAGGGTGAAAATAGATTGAATGAAGGAAAGATAAACAGCTCAATCTAACTGCTCAGGGTCGCTGACTTGAAGAACTGTCTGATAAATCTATATGTGAAGGACCTCAGGAAACATAAGTATTTATAATTTGAAACTTTTCATCTTCTTGGAAATCATTAGCATGTTATAGCATGGCTAGTGTTTCGAAGGAACTCACATAATGGTCTTTCATCCATTAGAGAAACTGCGTGATTTCATGTATATATCTGATATTATGTAACACTATTCTGAAGGTCGACAAGTGATGAAGACATTCCGAGATTAATTACTGCTCTTAAATACTGCATTTTCATCAGGTATTCCAGAATCGGCTTGCTGTATGTTTTAATTGAACTCCGATGATCAAGGAAGTTTGGTACTTTTATTTTCTGTAACTTTCACTTGTTCTAACAGATATGCATTCAAGTTGCTGTCATAAAGATGGTGAATGTGCCGTTATGTTTTAGGGTGTGCTTAATTGTTCATTTTTCTGCTTGGTAGGGAGTTCCTAGTTCAGTAAGTATTTAGCGCTGACATGGGCGGAAATCCTGGGGGGACGGGGATACACCCCAATGCTTTGAGAGGTAGGGGACAATCCCCCCAATGTTTTGTAATCCGGACTTCATCAAACGCTTTCTAAGTGCTGAATCGGCCCGTTCGTGGGGCCTTTCAGTGCCCCGCGTGGGTTAAAATCAAACTGCTGCATCGAGGCGATCAAGACTCCCGATTTTGAGGCCCCGCCCCGCCGGCCGATGAAAGGCCCCGCGAACGGGCTGATTCAAGCCCCCGCCATTCGGGGCGGAGCTGCTGTTGCTGGAGTTCAGAGTCGGTCACCAATAGGTCAGCTTCCGATGTTACCGTCTACAAGGCCCACGGCCGAAGCCTCGCACGTATGCGGATGTCAGTGTGTGCGTGTGCACATGCGCGTGCACGGCCACCAAGAAATTTGTCCCCCCCCCCCCCCCCCCCCCCCCCCCCCCCCATGTTTTGATAGCGATTGCTGTGCTTGAGTGTTCAGATTTGCATTCGCCCGTACAGGGGAAAATACATTCCCTGATGATTAGTTGAGGTTTAAAATGGGCTGTTTAAGAAGGCTCAGGCAGATTATTCTCATTAGACTGAGTTGTCCAGTTTGGTGGCTGAAATTTTTATCTTTAAACATTGCGATTTTTAAAAATTTGGCTCAAGTGATGTGCGGGTAAATATTTTAATGAGAGTGCCATCCTATAATGACAAGCAGTGGGTACTTTGCCAATATCCAAATTTGCTAAGTCTTACTTGTGGGCCTCCATAAACATAAAATGTTCTAATCTATGGAACATGTATACTATCCAGAAGAAATATCAATGTATATGAATTACTCAGTCGTTTATTTAGAGATTTTTATGCAAGATTAACTTTTACATCTGTCTATTCATATTTTCATTCTTAGCTGATCAGAAAATGTGTCAGATTGTTGATCGTGGCACAATAAACAGCTGTGCAGCCAGATTGACATTTCATCTTGGCTTTAGTGGAATTTGTGTATGTAACACATATTTTCTTTCCTTTAGATTAATTTATGTGCGTGACAAATTGACCAAGTTATCCTATGTAGAGCAAAGATCTATTTCTTTCTGCAGATTAGTAACCATGTAACCGTATAACAATTACAGCATGGAAATAGGCCATCTCGGCCCTTCTAGTCCGTGCCGAACACTTACTGTCACCTAGTCCCATCTACCTGTACTCAGACCATAACCCTCCATTCCCTTCCCATCCATATACCTATCCAATTTATTTTTAAATGATAAAATCGAACCTGCCTCCACCACTTCCACTGGAAGCTCATTCCACACAGCTACAACTCTCTGAGTAAAGAAGTTCCCCCTCATGTTACCCCTAAACTTTTGTCCCTTCATTCTCAAATCATGTCCTCTTGTTTGAATCTTCCCTACTCTCAATGGAAAAAGCTTATCCACGTCAACTCTGTCTATCCCTCTCATAATTTTAAAGACCTCTATCAAGTCCCCCTTAACCTTCTGCGCTCCAAAGAATAAAGACCTATCTTGTTCAACCTTTCTCTGTAACTTAGGTGCTGAAACCCAGGCAACATTCTAGTAAATCTCCTCTGTACTCTCTCTATTTTATTGACATCTTTCCTATAATTTGGCGACCAGAATTGTACACCATACTCCAGAATTGGCCTCACCAATGCCTTGTACAATTTTAACATTACAGCCCAACTTCTATACTCAATGTTCTGATTTATAAAGGCCAGCACACCAAAAGCTTTCTTTACCACCCTATCTACGTGAGATTCCACCTTCAGGGAACTATGCACAGTTATTCCTAGATCCGTCAATTCGCTACCATTTACCATGTACATCCTATTTTGATTTGTCCTGCCAAGATGTAGCACCTCACACTTAACAGCATTAAACACAATTCCAAGTTTGGTTTGTAAGTTTCCAAGTTTGTATGGATTGTGTTCATTTAGCAATTCCAATTAAATCTCCATATGAGAGTCTCTAGTAATTATCACCACAATTTCTCACCTTACACAATGCGTTATGAACCATGGGACATTAATCTGCTGTACAGGACTCATCCCAATCATATATATAGTTCTTCATTATACAAGATTATATTTTTAGATTTATTCATTATGAAGTATATTTCTTTTGCAGCGGCCTGAAATTTCAATGAGCAGAGCCATCTAATTAAAACTTCAACTTTTAATTCACTTTTGAAATATAATCACAAAAACTTCCTCTTAAAGTGATATGCATATAAGAATCACATCTGCCATGTGAACATCTACTGCAATGGCAACTTGTATTATAGCATTACAATTGAAGTATTATTGGCATAGTGCACTGTTTCATTTTTGTTTTCCTCAGTTGAATTTACTCGACAAATCAAATCATTATTCTGTACCATTTCCTTTCTGGCATGTCATAATTCACTGCAACTAAATCTGGCTGCCCCAAAAGTCTAGGGCAATAGAAATCTAACATTCAGAATCTAATGATGGTCTCGACCCGAAACATCACCCATTCTTGTATCCAGAGAGTTACTCCATCATTTTGTGTCTATCTTCGGTGTGAACCAGCATCTGCAGTTCCTTTCTACACTAATGTTTAACAGTATGCTTTTATAGATTGGCAACCAATCATCTGGATTCCACAATATTTCAGGATAATACCAAAACTCTATTAACACAGTAACAAATAGTATTAACAGATGAAGTGTGAATTATATAGAACAATTGTAAAAATAGCCCAGAAGACCTGGGTGGCAGTGTGATCTGCGAGGAGGATGCTAGGAGGATGCAGGGTGACTTGGACAGGTTGGGTGAGTGGGCTGATGCATAGCAGATGCAGTTTAATGTGGATAAATGTGATATTATCCACTTTGGGGGCAAAAACAGGAAGGCAGATTATTATCTGAATGGTGGTCAAGTTGGGACTAGGGGAAGTACAACAAGATCTGGGTGTACTTGTTCATCAGTCACTGAAAGTAAGCATGCAGGTACAGCAGGCAGTGAAGAAAGCTAATGTCATGTTGGCCTTCATAATGAGGAGTATAGGAGCAAAGAGGGCCTTCTGCAGTTGTACAGGGCCCTACCTAGTGAGACCACACCTGGAGTATTCTGTGCAGTTTTGGTTTCCACATTTGAGGAAGAACATTCTTGCTATTGAGGGAGTGCAGCGTAGGTTCGCAAGGTTATTTCTCGGGATGGTGAAACTGTCATATGTTGAGAGAATGGAGTGGCTGGGCTTGTATACACTGGAATTTAAAAGGATGAGACGGGATCTTATTGAAACATAAGATTATTAAGGGATTGGACATGCTAGGCAGGAAACATGTTCCCAATGATGGGGAGTCCAGAACCAAGGGCCACAGAGTAAGCCATTTATAACAGAGATGAGGAAAAACATTTTCACCCAGAGAGTTGCGAATCTGTCCTCAGAAGGCAGTGGAGGCCAATTCTCTGGATGCTTTCAAGTGAGAGTTAGATAGAGCTCTTAAAGATAGCGGTGTCAAGGGATATGGGGTGAAGGCAGGAACGGGGTACAGATCGTAGATGATAGCTATGATCATAGTAAATGGTGGTGCTGGCTCGAAGGGCCGAATTGCCTACTTCTGCACCTATTGTCTATTGTTTATAAGAGGCCATTTGGCCAGGTGTACCTGTGCTGACTCTGGAAGAGTTGTGCTTTGTTCTAATTCTAAATTTTTTTTTCTCTTCCTCGTCCTCGGGTAACTGTAGAATTTGTTCATTTCACGTCCCATTAATCCCATGATCTCCTTTGTCTGAAGAAATATATTTTGCCCATCTAATATGTAAAACATTGTACTTCTCTTGAATGCATCTAATAAATAACTTGCAACCCTCTTTGTTCCACAAACAGTCGGAACTTTTCCACCTGTTCAGAACTGATATCCCTCAGTCCTGATAACCTCCAGGTACATATCCTCTGCATTCTGTCAATGGCCTTTAAATATTTCCTGAAATACAAAGTCCAGAAGATTTGACAACACTGGTTAAAAGCTAACCGGTAATTAATAAAGTTTACCAAATCTCTTTTTTTATAATCTTTTAATAAAGCCAAGTAATCCTTTTTATGAAACGTTTTTTATCGTGCCTTTGTCTTCTTCATCGGTTTTGTTCTATGCTCACAAAACCTTTCAAATTACAATGCATTGGGCTTGAAATGTATTCACACAACTCCAAAACAAAAGTTAAATGTTGTTGAATATTTTAGTGTGAATCAGTTATGTAAATTACTGGGTGCCTGAAAACCCAGATGCAGGAAATTTGTCTCATCATTTTTCAGCAGAACCTTTGTTCATCCTGGCATGTTTTTCTGGTGATTCCGGTGAGCCATGTAGATGGCTGTGCTGACGAGAGCTCGGAGTCAACTCAGCAAACGTGGGTGGATTTATTTTTTACTACTTGTAGTTTTTGCACATACTGTACTATCGCACGTTCAGTATGATCAACAAACACTTTTGGAATTACAAACGTCAGCCAACGCGGACTTTAGGCCGGTTATTGATATCACTGACAACGGTGTTTTGTCTACCTGCACGGCGGAGGAGGAAAGCAAAGGGAGGGAAGCGTGCCGGAGATCTGTGCGGAAGCTGGCGAAGAAGCATCCTGCTAGCTAATGTGCAATCCCTGGACAATAAATTAGATGAGTTGTGCCCACGGTTCGAACCCCATCGGGACATTAAGAACTGCTGTGTTCTGGCGTTCATGGAGACGTGGCTGGAGATCAGCGTACCCAACTGTGCCGTCACTCAGGAGAGTTTTTCTGTTTACCGACAAGACAGAACAAAGGACTCAGGCAAGTCGAGAGGAGGGGGAGTATGGTTTATGGTTAACTTTCTGTGGGCCACGGATGTCTGCGTATTAACTACACACTGCTCCCCGGTTCTGGAGCTAGACCTTTCTACCTCCCCAGAGAGTTCAGCTCGGTCCTCCTTACAGCTGTTTACATCCCCCACAGGCTGATGAATCCCTAGCCTTGAACCAACTGTACAGGACTGTAAATGAGCTGGAGAACTCCCACCCTGAGTCTGTGGTCATTGTTCTGGGAGACTACAACATGAAGAAGGTTCTCCCAAAATACTTCCAACTCATCACTTTTCCCACGAGGGGAGAGCAGACTCTGGCCCATTGTTACACCCCATTCAGAGACCCCGTCCTGCTTTTGGTAAGGCAGACCACTGTTCTGTTCTACTGCTGCCTACATACTGGCAGAAACTAAAACGGGTAAATCCGGTTTCCAGGGACATTTACAAATGGAACAATGAGGCTGATGAGGTCTTACAGGGTTGCTTTGACAAAACTGACTGGCAGATGTTTGAGGATGCAGCATTTCACTGCACATTTCACTGCACATCTCGTATGTGTATGTGACAAATAAATAAACTTGACTTGACTTGACTTGAGAAGGCAACATCAACGAATACAGAGTCTGTCTTAGGCTACATAAGTAAGTGCATTGATGATGTTGTTCCAAAAGCCACCATCTGCACTTACCTAAATCAGAAACCCTGGGTCGGACGGGAAATCGCACTAAACTGAAACCACTATAGAAACAAAGTGGAATCTAACTACTACAGCTCTGACCCCAGACACATGTGGAGTGGATTACGCTGCATCACAGACTACAAAGGGAAAAACAGGAGCAGTGTTCAGCCAACCGCATCAGTCCGGGATGAGCTTAACACCTTTTATGTCCGGTTCGATGCAGACAACACAGCGCCCAGCATGAGTCCACAGGTGTGCAGGGGGACTACTACACCGACCCTACAAACGGCAGACCTGAGGCAATCCTTCAAAAAGGTCAACGCCCGCAAAGCTCCAGGGCTGGATGGTATTCCAGGGCAGGTTCTCAGGGCGTGCGCTGAGCAACTGGCAGAGGTGCTCACCAACATCTTCCACCTCTCCCTGAGTCAGTCTGTGGTTCCCACTCCCTTCAAAGCATCCATCATGGTTCCTGTTCCAAAGAAACCAATAATCTCCTGTTTAAATGACAACCGTCCTGTCATTATGAAGTGCTTCGAGCGACTAGTCAAAATTCACATCTGCTCCTCTCTCCCTGACACCTTAGACCCTCTTTAGTTTGCATATAGACCAAATAGGGCCACGGACGATGCCATCGCCATGGCAACTCACACTGAGCTCACCCACCTGGATAAAGGGAATACATATGTGTGAATGCTCTTCATTGACTACAGCTCGGCATTCAACACTATTATTCCCTCAAAACTCGTCCCCAAGCTCCTTGATCTTGGACTGGAGACCTCCATCTGCGGCTGGATATTCAACTTCCTGGCAGGCGCCAGGTGGTGAGAATTGGCAGCCACACCTCTTCCTCACTGATCCTCAACACAGGCACATCACAGGGCTGTGTGCTCAGTCCTCTCCTGTACTCCCTGTTCATGCACGACTGTACTGCTCAGCACAGCTCCAACATAATCTTAAAGTTTGCTGACGACACGACCATCCTGGGCCTCATCACAGACAACAATGAGACGGCCTATAGAGAGGAGGTAAAGGCACTAAACAGCTGGTGCCGGGAAAATAACCTCTCTATCAATGTCAGCAAAACTAAAGAGATGATTGTGGACTACAGGAGACAGCAGGGGAGTGGACACTTCCCCATCCACATCGGTGATGCTGAGGTTGAAAGGGTCAACAGCTTCAAGTTCCTCGGTGTGCACATCACTGAGGACCTCTCATTCCCTGCACACGAACACAATAACTACGAAACCCCGCCAGCTTCTCTTTTCCTGAGAAGACTGAGTAAGTTTGGCTTGAACGGCAGCATGGTCACAAATGTCTACAGATGCACCATCGAGAGCCTGCTGACGGGCTGTATCATGGTCTGGTACGGGAACTGTTCTGCCCACAGCCTTGTTATATTATTGGTGAGGTGACCAGTTGCCTTGTCAAACACATTTCATTGTACCGTTGACGCTGTGTTAACCAACATATGACAAATAAAACTGAAACTTAACTTAACTTAATTTTTTGGGGTGTAAAACTCCCTAGTGACACCAACAAAGTGTTCTGCAGAAAGTTTGTATGTAATGAGATTTTTCAACAACATGACCAAAAAACTATTTATTCACTGAGCGATCAGCCTTGACCAACCCTCTTTGATCTGATACTGTGCCAATACTCAAATTGTATTCTTTGTCCTCGATGATTGCCTTTAATTTATACAATTTCAAATAAAACCCAAGCTGGGTCAAGACTCATTGCACAGGAAGGATATTGTCATGATATCTCTCATTATCCTAATTTAGGAGCAATGGAGTTGGAGTGCCAATCACAATTTTTGTTCCACAATTGCATACTGAGGTGACCCATATCCCATGCCAAATTGAGGAGGCTTCATCTACTTTTCCATCAGCCCACAGGAACAGGCAGAACAAGTTTCCTCATAGTGAAGGCATCGCCATCTTTTAGAGATCTCCCTGACAACTTACCGCTAGGAGAGCCGTGAGCATCTTTGTGACATAAATAATGTACTTTCCCAATATTCATCTGAATTCTCCTGATGTTTATTCATTTCACTAAAACTCTGAATGGATTCTCCAGGTTCTCTATCATACCACAACGTCACGTTTTCCTTTTCTCCAGTTGTCGTCCTGGTAAGTTTCATTGTCTATAGCTCATTTTCACCTAGACCATTCGCTTTATCATCATTACTTTTTTGCATATCTTTCATTCATTTACTCTCTATATTCATCTCTCTCTATATCACCGTCTATATCTCCTCTTAGGAAAGAACTGCAGATGCTGGTTTACATTGAAGGCAGACACAAAATGCTGGATGCTCAGTGGGACAGGCAGCATCTCTCAAGAGAAGGAATGGGTGACGTTTCAGGTAGAGACCCTTCTTCAGACCAAGCCTGTATCACTGAGTTACTCCAGCATTGTGTCCACCTTCTATATCTCTCGTTTCCCTTTCCCCTGACACTCATCTGACGAAGGGTCTTGACCCGAAACGTTACCTATTCCTTTTCTCCAGAGATGCTGTCTGACCCGCTGAGTTACTCCAGCTTGTTGTGTCTATCCCCAAGCTCTCATCTCTTTATTGCAGTTTTATTCTCCAGTAGCTGCAAAGATGACAATTCCATTCTGCTTGTTCAAAAATGCAAGAAGTTGCAACGTATCAACAGCAAGTGTGACAGTGTCAGTTTCAGTTCAGTATTACACTGGTTAACCCAGCTTTGTTGGCTGAAATTTGCAGTTGAAACTTTTGTCCTGTATGTGGCTTTCACAAACAGCATTAATATGACCACCTGTGCTTCTTTAATTAAAAACAATTAGAATATAGCAGTTACTAGGCCACTGTATTTTAATTTCTGTTTCCTCAAAATGCCACACTTGATGCTTCTCCACTTTGGACCAACTGCAAAAATTCCACCCACTTTGCTATGTTATTCAGAAACCTGAAAGCATCACCATCATTCATTCTCCACATTTTTTTGCAATTCTTATGTTTGAATTATTAAATATGAACCCTGAACGGAGTATGAAACCCTCTACTTCAGTTGTACAGGGTCTTGGTGAGACCACACCTGGAGTATTGCGTACAGGTTTGGTCTCCAAATCTGAGGAAGGACATTATTGCCATAGAGGGAGTGCAGAGAAGGTTCACCAGACTGATTCCTGGGATGTCAGGACTGTCTTATGAAGAAAGACTGGATAGACTTGGTTTATACTCTCTAGAATTTAGGAGATTGAGAGGGGATCTTATAGAAACTTACAAACTTCTTAAGGGGTTGGACAGGCTAGATGCAGGAAGATTGCTCCCGATGTTGGGGAAGTCCAGGACAAGGGGTCACAGCTTAAGGATAAGGGGGAAATCCTTTAAAACCGAGATGAGAAGAACTTTTTTCACACAGCGTGTGGTGAATCTCTGGAACTCTCTGCCACAGAGGGTAGTTGAGGCCAGTTCACTGGCTATATTTAAGAGGGAGTTAGATGTGGCCCTTGTGGCTAAAGGGATCAGGGGATATGGAGAGAAGGCAGGTACGGGATACTGAGTTGGATGATTAGCCATGATCATATTGAATGGCGGTGCAGGCTCGAAGGGCCGAATGGCCTACTCCTGCACCTAATTTCTATGTTTCTAAACTGATTCCTTGCAACCCATCTGTCAGTCTGAAGATCGGGCTTTATCATTACCATGACAATTTGCTTCTTGCCACTGAGCTAGTATTGCTTCCTTGCTCCTGAATCATACTTTCTTCTTGTCTTCCTTCTGGTACTTTGTTAAATGCTTTCCAAAATTCTGAATATGTTGTATCTATTGCACTACATCCATCTTTTCAATCATATAATCCGTGTTATCAGACATGACAAAGTCAGCACCTCACTAAATTTCCATGATTAAAACATGCTTTGCAAAACAATAACCTGCCTATTTTCATAGTCATACAGCGTGGAAACAGGCCCTTTGACCCAACTTGCCCATGCTGACCAACATGCCCCAACTACATTAGTCCTACCTGCCTGTGTTTGGACCATATGCTTCTAAACCTATTCTGTCCCATCTGTGAAGGTTTTTTTAATTCGTTTTTGTATTTCTGTATGAGCAATTTTATATGGCTCCTGGGCACTAACAAACAACTGCAGGCGGTTAAATCTTACAATTTACAACTGGATAATGTTTGATGATGCATAACATGGAAGGACCTAATTCATGCATAAATGTAAGTGAAATTTTAGCACACATTATTTGTTTAAAATATCCCATAACTCATGGACATAAACTTATTAAAACTGGCTAATTTATAATTATATTGTTTTAAAAATAAATGTTGCCTACTTGTATGTACAGATTATACACATTTAATTAGTGTTTATTGATTCAAATTTTGTGAAAATGTGCTTAGTGAGTTGTTGAAGCAAGCAGATTGGATGATTTTAATTAACCGTAACATACAGTTATCATCACTGGAGCCCTTAATAATGGTAGTGTTTAAATTGCTGTGTGTTTAAATTCAGTTGCTTACCCTAGAGTGTAATAACAGCTCTGTGTCATAATGTGCGGCATGACCTAGGCTTCTGCCAGTCCTTACACGCTAGATTGAAGAGCCAAAGAGCTGTTTCACACTGCTACTTTATCCAAATAGTTTTCTTCTGTTAATCAGAACGTTTCAATCTTTCTGAAGAGCTGTGCTTCATTGTTCCTTGCTGCAGACTGTGCAGGACCTGCTTCTGCTGGTCACGGAACTCATACTTTACTGAAGGTTCCAATGGTCACCACAGTTCTTGAAGAGAGGGCATAGTTTTATAGAGAGATGAAGGAGATTTAGAGGGGATGTATGCAGGATTTTTTTTCACACAGAGGATAGGTGGAGACGGGAATATTTTGCCTGAAGATGTGGTGAAGGCAGATACTCTTACAACAATTAAGATGTAGTCATATACTCGTATTGCCAAGGCATGAAAAACCTATAGACTTTACTCGATAAATATGATTAAAAGAGGTAGAATCAATGTACTCGATGAACATGGTGGGTTGAAGGGCCAGTTTCTGAGCTGTGTCACTTTAGTACTCTAAGACTTAGTACTTTTCACATCTCCTTCCAGTATGATGCAAATATCTGCAAAATGTATCCTGCAGTGGCAGCTGTATTCAGCAGTTGGTTAATATCTTCTTTGTCAGGGTTGACAGCACAGCACCTTAATCTTTGAGACATGCATGAGTAATTGGCATCCGTTCTGCACAGAAAGCCATTGGCTACATACATTTTGACTTCAAAGGACCATACTGTGGAGTTGAAAAAGTGTTTACTGTTTCATCGACAGAGAATTTTGCCAATGCATTAATCCCCAGTAGTATTTGATCACAAATTTTACTTTGGAGTCATGTGAGTGACTACGTGAAGACCCCGCCAGCACGAATGCGCGACATAGCGTCTCACGCAGTGCAACATCGACGGGCGGGGGAACGAGCTCTCCCGCAATTGAGTTTAAAACGGGACCTCCTGGTAAGTAAAACTTATTCTGAGGTTGTTATTACCAAAACCCTTGTTGTGCTCTGTATTTCCAGAGGACAATGGACAAGGGGAGAAAACCAAAGAAGGTCGCACCCCGACCGACTGTGATAGCTCAGGAGGGTTCCAAGCAGTGAGGGGCGACCGGTGGCACCTGGACCGCACTCGCTGCGGTCCACAGTCTCCGACGCAATTTCTGCACAGCCAAGCCCAGCGCCGCAAGCTGCTCAGCTCGAACCACCGCAGCGGGTTGGAGGCAAGGCTAAGCAGAAGTCGGTTTGGCCGATAGACTCGGATGAGTCCGGTCAGGAAGGCGCACTGCCCGAGAACAGCAAAGGTGACCGTTTGTCCCGCATGGAGCGGTTGATGGAGCAGATGCTCCAGCGGGACTTGCTCCGGGAGATGGAGCAAGCCCGCCATGGGAGTGCACGCACACCCACAACAGCGCCGTACACGGCACTGTCCATCTCATCTCCCTCGACAGAGGGGAGCGTTGGGGGCCAGGGCTGGGCTGGCCTAGAAGAGGGGTCCGTGGCTGAAGACAACAGCAGTGTGCTGGGGGTGCAGGACCAGGAAGAGCTGCTGGGACTGGTCAACTGCTACACGGTAACACCAAGAGTGGGTCAATCGTTGCAGTCGAAACTGGCGGCCAGTATTGACTACCTGTCCTTCAACCCGCTACAAGAACAGGTAGTAAATGAGGCGTTGGATAGATACATGCCTCCGGAGAACTGCATCTCACTCAATGTACCGGCTGTTAACAGCCAAATCTGGGGGCACATTGGGTTGGGCATAAGAACCCAGGAGGTGAAACTCCAGAAAATTTTGAAGCTCCTGACGTCAGCTATCGCATCTTATGCTCGTTCAGTTGATGGGGTCGAAATGACCGACAACCAGCAGGACACTGGCTCTACTGTGCAACACAGTATGAGATAAACAGCCTGCGGAAGGATGCCATCAGACCTGTCCTCAATCCCAAATTTGCAGGGTTGTGTAAATCTACAACTGCACAACCACAAATCTTGCTGATTGGGAAGGACTTGTCGAAACAGGTTAAAGATTTGGATGAGGAGTCGAAAGCATGTGAATTCATGAGAGCAGGCCTAGGAACGAGCTAAGCCACACAACCCAGGTGGCAGCACCCCTATGCATCCACCAGCAGGCTTCAACACCAGGGTGCTGGTGAAAGCATGGGGGCCGCACATCATCCCCGGAGGTCTTTTTAAGGCCAGGGCCCAGAGCGGACCCCATGGAAGATGCCCCAGCTCCACACATCGACACCTCGACAGACGAAGAAACAGAAACCCAGGAAATGAACACACTACCGGTAACCATGGAGGTAGGTGGGTCTGGTTCCTTCCAGAACATAAAAGGTGCAGGGCCTGTACTAACAAGGGGAAGGTTACACCTGTTTTTGGAAGCATGGAGGACTATCACTCTTGATAAATATATACTACAAAGTATTCAGGGATACAAAATTGAATTCATCCAAAAAAGTATGCCACCAGTTCAACATGTACCCCACGGAGAGTTTACACTCTCACAAAAGGAAAAATACGAGGGACAGGCAGAACTGGTGAGGTTACATACAAAAGGAGTCATAGAAAAAACGGAACATGACTCTTTGGAATTTGTATCAAATATATTTACAAAAGATGGTGGATGTCGCATCATCATTGACTTGACGACACTGAATACTTTTGTCAGGTATATACATTTCAAAATGGAAACATTTGTTACTGCCAAACAATTAATTTCCAGAGGATACTTCATGGCATGCATCGATTTGAAAGATGCATACTATTCAATACCCATTCACAAGGATCATCGTAGATCCATAAAGTTTAACAGGATGGGGCAACAATGGCAGTATAAAGCGTTGCCTAATGGGTTAACATCAGCCCCAAGACTGTTTACCAAGATATTAAAACCGGCCTTGGCAATACTAAGAAAACAAAAACATATTGTCATGGCATATCTTGATGATATTTTGATAGTGGGTAAAACCCTGGAATTAGCTAAATCAGCGGTATTAGCTACCAAACAATTGTTTGAAACTCTGGGGTTTGTCATACAACCAGATAAATCTAAGTTGACGCCATCCACAACGATGGACTATCTGGGATTCACGATTAACTCTGTCCACATGTCTGTAATGTTGCCAAAAGAAAAAGCAGCATTATTGGTGCAAGCCTGCAACAAATTGATAATTACCAATCAACCAACTATTCTCCAGGTGGCAAGAGTAATTGGGAAATTAGTAGCAGCATTTCCAGCTACTCAACTTGGACCTTTGCATTACCAAAACTTACAAAGAGCAAAGGTGCAAGCGCTAAAACAACATGCGGGTCATTTTGATCGACCCATGCAATTACCAGCTAAAGCAATGTTAGAGTTACAATGGTGGAAAGTAAACGTTTGGCATAGTTGCAGCCCCATCATTATCAGTAACCCAGCAATCACGATACAAATGGATGCCAGTGCTCAAGGTTGGGGAGCAACTAACATTATATCTAATACTGGTGGTAGATGGAACATACAAGAATCATCACTACTACAGACGCTGGGTATAAATTATTTAGAAATGTTGGGTGCGTTTTATGGGCTAAAAGCTTACTGTTCAACTATGCATCATTTGCATGTCCGCCTACAAATTGACAACAGCACAGTGGTGGCTTATATTAACCATATGGGTGGAATAAAATCAATATCTTGTGATGATCTGGTCAACACAATCTGGCAATGGTGTGTCGACAGACATATTTGGCTATCAGCAACTTACCTACCAGGTAAGCTCAATACAGTGGCAGACACCAGGTCACGAAAATTAAATGACAACACGGATTGGATGTTGAACCCTAAAGTATTTGCTGAAATTACAAAGCGATATGGAACACCTGATATCGATCTCTTTGCATCCCGACTGAATCATCGGTTATCAACATTTGACGCTTGGGAACCAGACCCTGAGGCAGCAGCGATGGACACTTTCTCGCTGAATTGGGAAAATTTGTTTTTCTATGCCTTTCCCCCCTTCTGCCTCATCAGTCGGGTCCTACGCAAAATACAAATGGACTCGGCTTCAGGTATTTTGGTAGTACCCGACTGGCCTACACGGCCATGGTTCCCTGTGGCCCTCGACATGGTCACTGAACCACTCATGACCATTTTCAAAAGACCAGATCTATTGGTCCACCCTGTTACGGGCGAAAGTCATCCGTGCCATGACATGATAAATCTGTTGGGTTGCAGAATTTAAAAAGGCCACTATTGGATCTGGGATTATCAAACAGGACCATGGACATGATCATGGCAGCCTACCGACAAGCGACCAAGAAGCAGTACCTCTCCAGCATCCGGAAGTGGGAAGCGTACTGCTCGAGGACTGGGGTAGCATATAGAACAGCTACAATAACGAACGTCCTGGAGTTCCTGTCCAGCCTGCACTACGATGAAGGGCTGAGTTACAGCACAATCAACAGTGCTAGGAGTGCTCTGTCAGCCTATCTATGGCAGACACCAGGACAGCAGTCCATAGGATCACATCCACTGGTGACCAAGCTAATGAGAGATATTTTTAATACCAATCCCCCTAGACCTAGGTATTCCCAGATCTGGGACGTCAGTGTCGTCCTGTCATTACTAAGGGGTTGGTCTCCAGCCAGATCCCTGTCTCTGGAACAGCTCACTCTGAAAACTGTAATGCTGATGGCCTAGGTCTCAGCCCAAAGGGTCCAGTCCCTACACTATCTAAGACTGGACAATATGGTCACATCGGCTGACCAGATTACATTCAGAATCATGGAGCTGGTCAAGCAGAGCAGACCGGGAACTTCGAGACTGACGATGGAATTCCGGGCGTACCCACCTGACCCCCGTTTATGTGTCATGTCACATCTACTGCTGTGCCTTAGCACAACTTAAGCATTAAGAGGGAGCGAAATGGCACTATGGGTGAGCTTCAAAAAGCCACGTGGTCGGATGTCGGTACAAACCATCTCAAGATGGCTCAGACAGGTATTGGGAGCTGCTGGGGTGGATACTGACATTTTAAAATCTCACTCCACCAGGGCAGCAGCAACATCGGCGGCCAGGAATATGGAGGTACCAACGGACCATATCCTGGCAACAGTGGGATGGTCTACGGAAAGGACTTTCCAAATATTTTATAACAAGCCGATTGCCAAACCTGCATTGTTTGCAGAAAGAATTTTAAGTTCTGCAAATATATAATTTAAGCCTGGGGGAGCGTTATTTTCTTTGTTTAAAAAATAAATATTGTTGTTTTTAAAAAATTGATTCATGTTTAATTACGATAACATACTTCCTCCCTTGGATGACTTCGGCAGTGAATGAAGCATGGACTGTTACACGGCTTGAAATCACAGAGCTTTAAAATCTTCACGTAGTCACTCACGTGACTCCGAAGTAAAATAGTAAGATTAAACGAGAACTTACCAGTTTGAAGTTTGATCTTTATTTTATGAGGAGTTACGATGAGGGATTACGTGCCCTCCGCTCCCGCCCTCAATTATAAAGGTCAACTGGTATCCTAGTTCTTATTATCTTTACTATGTTTATTTCAATTACTATTTCTGCGATTCCACACCGCTGCTTTGAAGAATGGCACGCATGCGTGCTGGCGGGGTCTTCACGTAAGCCCTCATCGTAACTCCTCATAAAATAAAGATCAAACTTCAAACTGGTAAGTTCTCATTTAATCTTACTAGTATTTATTATATCATGTTTCTAGACTCTCTGGGACCATGGCATGTTATCTGCATCAATTTTCTATGCATTTTTTGGAAGTGATAAAAGATGGCATATCTTATACATCGGTGTGTTTATCCAAACTTATATATTAAGAAAATTGAAAATACTGGAGTTCTAAAAGAAAACCCTGTAACTACTCAGCAGGTCAGGACACATATGCAGGGAGACAAACAGACATTATGTTCCAGGTCAAAGACCCCTCATCAGTGTCAATAAGATTTTGGTGGCAGTGTCTTCTGAGAACCTCCCCCCTTTCCCTCCTCATATCACTTCAGCTGCTGACCCCATTGCCATCTGCAGTCAGACAGATGTCAGACTGTCACAACAGCACCAGCTAACCCCTCCCACTGCTTTCACTTCCCAGATGTCCAAGGTTGTGCTGGTGCCATTGACCATCCCATATACCTCCATGCAGACCTACACCATTGTGCTTCTGTAAATATTCCTGTGCAGCTACAGAGAAACAGCAGCTGTGCCCTTGGCATAATCACTTGCTTCATTAGAACCTCCAAGAAATTACGAGAAATCCAGTTCTTGGAATGAATTTCAAAGCAGGGAACACAATCGCACTTTAAGATACTATTCTCTTTTAATTTGGCCTCCTGAGTTATACAAACAATGTGTGTCGACTACAGGGTTCCTGTCCACCAAGACTTGCCTTTTCCAGATGTGGATGTCCAAACAATGCTGGCATCTGATATCCAACTAATTTTGGATCATACGTTTATTAAACATACACAAAAGTCCCACTTGTAATTCATTGACTGATAGGGACTGGTTCTCTTTGAATATGTCAGCTATCAACTCAATGTAGTAAGGTTCTTTCACTCCATTTCTACTGCAGTTGACCCGATCTAAAACTTGCAAAACATATGGCCTCCCTGTTTCAATCCATCTCATTTTCATCTCAACTTCATAGTGTCATAGAGAGCCATAGAGTGATACTGCATGGAAACAGGCCCTTCGGTCCAACTTGGCCACACGCTACGCTAATCCCCCCCTGCCTGTGTTTGGTCCATATCACTCCAAACCTATCCCATCCATGTACCTGTCTAACTGTTTCTTAAACATTCGGATAGTCCCAGCCTCAACTATCTCATCTGGCAGCTTGTTCCATGCACCCACTACCCTCTGTATGAAGGCTTAACATTTTACAATGCTTCTTTGTAACACAATTATTTCAATTTTGCACTCAGAACAGAATTTATATAAAATATTAATTATATCACATAATTGTGCTGCGGGTCTAGAAAATATCAGAATATATATATTTAGGTCCCTGCTGATGCCTAATTGTGTTGCTGGTCCAGAACATTTCAGAATATATATATTTCTGTCCCTGCTGATGCAATGAGTTTTGTTAATTATCTTTCATATTTTATACAAAGTATCCATTTTCTTTAAAGATTTATCTGTTCAATTAGGCAAGGCAACTGTTTAACAAATAGAGAATAACTCCTATTAAAAATTGGAGAATAGATGTTAAAGCTCCCATTGTGTTTCTGAAAGTGCAGCCTCTTCACATTTAATTTGCATCTTGTAATTTGGTAGACTGCAATTTGGGTACATAAATTGCAATTTAATGCAATGAACCTTCCCGTCATCCATAATGGGCATGCTTTGGAAATTTTTGAAGTGGAGCCAGCTTAACATCAGACATTTAAGAACACATTTCCCAAAATCAATGTCTTCAGTAAATAGCCTGCATTTAGGGCAGAGATCAGAAATATCTAGTCAGCATAAAGCAAGTTAAAAGATTGCACAGTGCTGACTATCTAACATTTAAAATGCAGATAATGAGCATGAGCTAGCTCCCAGCATAGTTTGAGCTTTAACGTAACAACACGATTATCATTGATACAATGCTTTAAAATTGTGGTCACATCCCTTCTTCTGGATTAACAAATATAGTTCAATTATTATTTTATAGATTATAAAGATTTTAATTAATTTTAGCCTGATATGAAACACTGTGAATAGTAAGGGAGTTGAGGATGATATATGAGAAAAAATGGAGTTAGGAGAAATAGAGTATAGAATGTTGAAAAGGAATAGGTGACATTTCGGATCAAGATCCTTGTTCAGACTGAGAGTCGAGGGAAAGGGAAACGAGAGATACAATATGGATGGTGATATAGAGAGATATGGAACAAAAGAATGAAAGATATGCAAAACAGTAACAATGCATATCTTTCATTCATTTGTTCCATAATTCTCTATATCACCGTCTATATCTCGCAGATTCTATACAAGGCAGAGAAATATGACTAAAATAATGCATTGTCCTTGTGGAAAAGTAATATTCCTTGTGGAAAAGATCTTCAGCAGATTTGATGGGGGAGTGTCAGAAGTTTCAAGATTCATATATATGAACGTGTTACAAGAAAAGGTGATGTTTAAATTAAGGAGTACTAGAGAAAAAAGGATTTTCAACTTTGCCATATGTAATGAAACTTACAACTGGTATTGAATCTGCAAAACTCATTTTTCATTTTAACACAGTAATCTCCTTTACAACCACAGAGTGAGTTTTCCCATTGTTTGTGCAATATCCATTGCATAAACAATAAAATTCATTGCAAAAACAATGAAACATCCATTTTAAGATTAATATATATCTAAAGAGAAAAGATTTAAGAAATGCTTGAATTTCTCTCCCTTAATTAGTTTCTTACCCATTTCTTTAATCTAATTGGTTTCAACTTTGCTAACTGATCTTCTAGTGGAATTTATCAAACAGCTTTGGGATCTCCATAAATACAACATCAACCAGCCTTTTGCACTTCCTGTTTTCTGCTTGGTTCTTTTCCATATTGTGGTCATTTGTCATGCATCACTTTTTGAATGTTCTGTGTTAATTTTTAAACAATTCAACATGGGATAAGCATGAGAGAGAAAGGAGGGTGTGTTGGTGATGCAAAGATAACCACTGTCATCTCAACATTAAAAACAAATATTAAGAGAGTAAGTAAAAGGTTGAAACTATGGCACAAACTGATTTCAATCTCGGCAAGTCTGACTTCATATACTTTGGACAAACAAAAAAATTATAAAGTACAGAACCGTATAAATAAGAGCTAAAAGTAGTGGAGAACCAAACAGATTTGGATCATTAAATGTCATGAGATAACTAAAAAATGGAAACACCTCATGGAAAGCTGACTTTATAGCTGGACAGAAACTAGAAGGCATAAGATTTATTACTGTAGTTCTAGACAGGTGATGTATGCAGTTTCAGAAGGATGTGTGCTTATCAATAGAGTGTAACAGTGATTTGCCAGGTTACTTGGATTTAGTTGCAAGGCCAGATAGCCAACAAATGTTGCATTGTTAGTGCCTACAGCTCACTAACCATAGATCCCACACAATGTATATTTATGTGTTCCCCCTGAATCAACCCTCCAATTTCTGAATGATTCTTTACTTTAATGCTGGTTACCTTTCCTAGTCCTGTACACCATGGTCACCCTTCTCTGATGTGACTCCACAAAACATTGGTTAGGCCACAATTGAAGAATTGCGTGCAGTTCTGGTCACCTCATTACTGGAAGTATCTGAAAGCTTTGGAGATGGTGCTGAAGAGTTTTACAAGAATGCTGTCTGGAGCAGGTGGTATTAGTTACAATAAGGGGTTGCCAAAGACCATAAACTTAATTTAAGAAGGACAAAGTTTAAAGGTGACATGTAGAACAAGTTTTTTTTTACACAGGATGTGGTGGGTGTCTGAAATGTGCTGCCAGGGGTGGTGATGGAGGAGGATTCGGTGGTGGCATTTAAGAGGCATTAAATAGGTACATGGATATGCAAGGGATATAGATCATGTGCAGGCAGATGTGGTTAGTTTAAGGTACACAAAAATGCTGGAGAAACTCAGCGGGTGCAGCAGCATCTATGGAGCGAAGGAAATAGGCAACGTTTCGGGCCAAAACCCTTCTTCAGACTGATGGAGAGTGGCGGGGAGAAGAAAGGAAAAAGGAGGAGGAGGAGCCCGAGGGCTGAGGAAGGGGAGGAGACAGCAAGGGCTAAAAAAATTGGAAGAATTCAATGTTCATGCCCGCAGGATGCAGACTCCCCAAGCGGAATATGAGGTGCTGTTCCTCCAATTTCCGGTGTTGCTCGCTCTGGCCATGGAGGAGACCCAAGACAGAGAGGTCGGATGGGGAATGGGAGGGGGAGTTGAAGTGCTGAGCCACCGGGAGGTCAGGTTGGTTAATGCAAACTGAGCGGAGGTGTTGGGGGAAACGATTACCAAGCCTGCACCATATTTGTACATTATTTGTAGCATTGTAGATGTCCCAAAATGCTTTACAGCTTATTAAGTAATTTAAATGTTATCACTTCTTCAGGAAAGTGTTCAGAGCCATGCAAGCAAAGAGCAAAAATCCCACAAAAAGCAATAGTATAAAGTTATATTGCAATGATGTTGGCTGAGAAATATTGGCATTCCCATAAGCTAAGGCACTGTCCGATTTACCTTGACCTCATTGTGGACATTGGACATGTCTATGGAACTCGCTCGCTACAATGCTCAGAACTCTGTATCTTCCCCTTTGCTCCACCTATTGTACTTGATTAGTTTTGTTTTAAATTATTTATACTATTATCTGATCAGATGGGATAGCATGCAAAATAATCTTATAGAAACTTACAAAATTCTTAAGGGGTTGGACAGGCTAGATGCAGGAAGATTATTCCCGATGTTGGGGAAGTCCAGAACTAGGGGTCACAGTTTAAGGATAAGAGGGAAGTCTTTTAGGTCCGAGATGAGAAAATCATTTTTTACACAGAGAGTGGTGAATCTGTGGAATTCTCTGCCACAGATGGTAGTTGAGGCCAGTTCATTGGCTATATTTAAGAGGGAGTTAGATGTGGCCCTTGTGGCTAAAGGGATCAGGGGGTATGGAGAGAAGGCAGGGATGGGATACTGAGTTGGATGATCAGCCATGATCATATTGAATGGCGGTGCAGGCTCGAAGGGCCGAATGGCCTACTCCTGCACCTATTTTCTATATTTCTATGCTTTTATAACCCTTTCACTGTGCTTTGGTAAACATGACAATAATAAATCTAAAAGGGTAGAAAATGCTGAAGTAACACAGCAAGTCAAGCAGCATCTCTGAAGAACATGGATAGGTGGCATTTTGGGTCGAGACCCTCTACAGACTGATTATGGGGGGGTGGGGGTGGGGGTGAGACGTCTTAAATGACCACCTAAACTGCATTTGGCAGCCTAAAAAGCTGCCTTGGTTACCCACCTGGCAACAGGGGAAAAAAAGTTAAGCAAGAGCCCTGTTAACACTTATTGAAGATATTACTAAGTCAAATTAAAATACAGTTTAAAATGATGAAATAACGGATAAACTAGGAGAGTAAGATTACCAATGCTATTACGTGAATTTAAATTATTGAATTTATAGATTTAATTTAAACCAATTCTCTCTGGGTTTTATAAAAATAATCAAAAAGCAGCAGAAACAATTTAATAATTCATAAGTAGATGTGAAGACAGTACTTGAGAATTTCTAACTTCAGCCACACATTTAAGAAGGGAGAGAGAACATGGTTTGGATATTAAAAAAACGTCATCTTAAAATCAGTGGGAAGAAAAGATATTAGATTACTATTTTCAAAGAGAGTCAAAAATCCCAGTTCAGAAATAAAATACTGAATAGTGAACCTGGGCCTCCTCCATTGTCAGAGTGAGGCCAAACAGAAATTGGGGGAGCACTGACCTCATGTTTTGCTTGGGCAGCTTACAACCCAGTGGTATGAATATTGATTTCTCTCATTCCATGTAAACCTTGCATCCCCTCTCTCTCTCCGTCCTCCCCCACCCTAAATGCCGTATTAGTTTTACTGTAGTCTTGTTGAGTTCCACTGTCTGTATAACTCCTTATCTTCTATCCCACAGCCAACAATTGTCCATTGTGGGCTCTGCATTTCCTTGATTATCGTTACTTTTTGCATATCTTCCATTCATTTGTCCATCTATATTTCTCGATTCCCTTTCTCCTGACCGTCCGTCTGAAGAAGGGTCTCGACCCAAGCCATCACATATTCCTTTACTCCAGAGATGCTGCCTGACCCGTTGAGTTACTACAGCTTTTTGTGTCTGAATTTCATTGAAGGACTTGAATGATGGAACAGCCATAAGAGATCACATGATTTACTCCTATACCTATTTCTAATATTATGAGGAAATGACTTGCCTGAACAACCTCAAATTAATTATTTGCAGAAATGATTGAGAGCGTAGATGAAGATACTGTAGATTTCTAGATTTCAAAGAGGCCTCAATAAGGTAGCGAGCCGTGAATAAAGGTATTAACAGGGCCAGAGAATAACCATTGGGCCTGTCCCACTTACGCAACTTTTTCGGCGACTGCCGGCACCCGTCCTAAGTCGTTGCAGGTCACCGAAAACGTTTAACAGGTTGAAAATCCAGCGGTGACCAGAACAAGGTACGACTCTTTGTGCGACTACTCACGACCATACAGGCTTCACCCCGCGACATGTCTCCTATGACAGCATCTTTCTGGTCGGTGCCAGCAGTCGCTGAAAAAGTCGCGTAAGTAGGACAGGCCCGTAAAGGTCACTAATAAATGCGAAGGATAAATCAAAATAAACCTTTATTTTCTTAAATAACTAGCTGGTTGAGAACATGGGTAAATTATTCAGTGTGACAATGGGAAGTAAAGTTCTGTGTGAATTGTTCACATTTATTTTAATGATTTTGACTTTTTAATCAAAAACATACTGTAAATCTCAACATTTTCTGATTACAGCAAATTGACGAAAGGGGTTGTCAGTATAGAGACAGATTGCAACAAACTAACAAAAAAAATTAAAATTATACGGATTGGACATATCATTGACAAATTCATTTAAAAATTAAAAGGAGGTGAGAAGGAATTTCTTCAGTCAGAAGGTGATGAATCTGTGGAATTCATTGCCACAGAAGCTGTGAAGGCTGTCAATTGATATTTTTAAGGTGGAGATTGACAGATTCTTGATTAGTAAAATGCCTGTCCCACCAGCATGTGATAACATGTGCCTAGCGCGACCAAACGTGGTCGCTTGAGCCGTACGTAGTTAGATTGACGGAGGCGTATGGAGTTGTGCGGGACTGGTCCCGATATCGCGCGGGGGCTCCAAAAATCCTGCACTGTCCGAACATCCCGCGTGACAATGGCCTGTCAGCCCGCAGCCGCATTGAGGCCGCCTTGATGCCGTATGCAGCGTCTTGATGGCGTATGCAGCGTCTTGACGGTGTACGCTTAGCGCGTGGCGTTACGCGATTATGTCACCGCCCAGCATGCCGTTGCATGGATGACGTAACCGTCCGACGCCGTGCGACGTCCAAATTCAGTCGGCCCGCCTCCTGCCCAGCTGATTGGTGAGTATGATGTCGGGATCAGCCCCGCACAACTCCATACGCCCCCGCAGTTCGAATTGGGACTGGCCCTGTGAGGCCATACGCCTCAAGCGACCATGTTTGGTCGCGCTAGATGCATGCAATCGCATGCTGGTGGGACAGGCCCTTAAGGGTGTCAGGGGTTTTGGGGTGAAGGCAGGAGAATGGGGTTGAGAAGGAATGATGGTGGAGTAGACTTGATGGGCTGAATGACTTAATTCTGCTCTTAGAACATATGAGTTTATGAACTTACCACTGTTGATGCCTGAGCAAGGAAGATATCTAAATGTAATCTAACAATTAAGTCCTTCTACATTTCAATTATCCACCTAAGCATAAACATTTAATGAACACATCAATGTAATAAAAATGAAGGTGAATAGCTTGACTACAAATCGGTCCATTTGCATTTTTTTTTTTGGTACAGTGCATTCCTTATCTGTTTGGCCTACAAATTCAATTGTCCATGAATTCATTTTGTTCTGATGCTATTATTGCCTGATTTTCATACTTGCTCTTTGTGCAAGGGCTTGAGAGATCATGAGATGCTTTTCCCATGTCTACATTAAACAGGTGTTCCCTGCACCAGCTGTAACTAATCCTTGCTAATTCATATCAACTCCATTTCCTAAAGGAGAATTAATTACTGACTCAGGTTATCAGGCAGTTTGGGAAGTTCAGAATGGAATGCCACAGGGTATTCGTGGGAGTGGCCATTCTTTTCCACTGATCACAACATCCTGAGCAAAGCTGTAACTTTGGAGGCCCATGCAGAGTAGTGTTCCCAATCTTGTTTGAAGCTAAGCTGATTGAATCTGTGGTGCCCAACATGGCACTGACTGACCCTGTGGTCTTTTGAGGCCCAGTTTTGCCAGTCTATCTGCTCCATCTATAGGCTTTCCCATCACTCCACGAACGCCCATGTGCCCCAAATCCTAAAAAGGGATCACTGTGATGTAATCAGATAGAAGCACATGGGAATGGAAAAGCACACTGAGAAGCAAAGGATGGAGGTCGGACTCATTTCTTGTCCTCCACCACCCTTCCACTCAGGAGCAGCCAAATGCCAGACCATGTGCTCATCTGACACTGGGCGTGAAAATAATGAGCAGATGTATGGGCAAAGATCTGTCAATGCATACACTGGGATAGTAAACCTTGTGGGCACACAATGTTATTTCAAGCAATGTCTCTGTTCAGGGAAGTCCAACCTTGATTTTATGTTTATTTATTTATTTTTCAGAATCTAGGTGTCACCCAGCATCTTTAAATCACCCTGACTTGCCCTGGAGGTAACAGCCTCCTTCTTCAAGTGCTGTATTCTTCTGGTGAAGGCACTACTGCAGACTTATGTGGGCAGTTTCACAATTTAATCTCGGTGGCAATGTATTTCCATGTCAAGGTGGATGCAATTTAGACATGAGTGATGTTATTGCCAAGTCAATGCTGCCCTTGATTTGGAGAATTTGGAATGCATAACAGCCAAAGTGGCTTAGACAATAGACAATAGGTGCAGGAGTAGGTCATTCGGCTCTTCGAGCCAGCACCGCCATTCAATGTGATCATGGCTGATCATCCCCAATCAGTAACCCATTGCTGCCTTCTCCCCATATCCCCTGGCTCCGCTATCTTTAAGAGCCCGATCTAGCTCCCTCTTGGAAATATCCAGAGAACCTGCCTCCACCGCCCTCTGAGGCAGAGAATTCCATAGACTTAAAACTCTCTGTGAGAAAAAGTGTTTCCTCGTCTCCGTTCTAAATGGCTTCCCCTTATTCTTAAACTGTCGTCCCTGGTTCTGGACTCCCCCAACATCGGGAACATGTTTCCTACCTCTAGCATGTCCAAACCTTTAACTATCTTATATGTTTTAATAAGATTGCCTCTCATCCTTCTAAAGTGTACACTCCAGAGTGTACAAGCCCAGCTGCTCCATTCTCTCAGCACATGACAGTCCCGCCATCCCGGGAATTAACCTTGTAAACCTACGCTGCACTCCCTCAATAGCAAGAATGTCTTTCCTCAAATTAGGGGACCAAAACTGCACACAATACTCCAGGTGTGGTCTCACTAGGGCCCTGTACAACTGCAGAAGGGCCTCTTTGCTCCTATACTCGACTCCTCTTGTTATAAAGGCTTCTCCATGTGAATGGGGATAGACAGGCATTCACATATTTCAAAGTTTATAATGGTTGGCACGGTGATGCAGCTGATAGAGATGTTGCCTCACAGCACCACAGACCTTGGTTCGATCCTGACCACAGGTGCTCTCTGTGTGGAGTTAGCATGTTCCCCCTGAGACCTCCGGATGTTCCAGTCTCCTCTCACATCACCTAGACACGTGTAGATTAATGGGCCTCTGTAAATTGCCCCCAATGTTTAGGGAGTAGATGAGAAAAATGGTATAACATTGAACTAGTGTGAACAGGATGGTTGGCATGGATTCAGTGGGCTGAAGGGCCTGTTTCCATGCCATATCTTTAAAAAATATATAAAGCAAATAAAAGTACAAGCAGAGTAAAAAGGCAATGAGGATAGAATTTTGCCTGTCCTAGCTTGACAAACATAATGTTCTTGGAGGTTGGCAGAGCTTCAGGAGGTTATGATGCCAAGCAAACAAGAAGCAATGGCATGTCAGACATTGAAGGAGAAAATATACTGAGAAACATGGGCACAGCTTGCAATCCACTTAGCTATGCATCAAGTTTTAATGTGTTATATCCTTTGATGCGAGTGTGATAAGGCAAGGCTTGTCGCATTTTGAAGTGATGACCTGGTGAAAGATGGGAAGCAATGAATGGGGAACGAGTTCAAAGATAGTTTATGGCAGTCGATCAGACTCGTTATCATGCCAAATTATATAAAACATGCCCATGTTCTGCCCACCTGCTGCCACATTGTACAGTCCACATGTTGCCAGCTACTGTGTAAAGCTATCTAAAGTGCCATGCAGCACCACTTTCCTATAAGCACCTGGACTTTCATAGCATCTCTTGTCCCAGTCATTACATACTGTGTCAGATTCCATTCTATTCTGTTAAATATAAATAAATGTATACATATTGCACATAAAGAAGTGGCCACTGAGATTGACTATTTTCTCACAAGTACAGGTAATCATTGGCTGAAGTCGGGTCTCATAAAGGCTCCAATTGATAACAAGTTTCATTCACTGGATGTGCAGCTTCTTGTTGATCATCAAAATCTCTTTTAGTGAATGCTATGATTCTATGAAGCAGCAAAAACTCCTTTATCCCAAGGGAAGTCTGCACTGCTGGATATTTATGAGCCACCAGCACCACCCTGCTGAATAACTCCTGGCATACAATGGCTGTCCTCTAAATCACTGGCACCTCACACCAGGGTCCACCCCATTTGCAGCAACAGGGGTGCAGATGCCATGAAAGTACCATGGGGTAGAATCTGAAGATTAGCAGGAGTAAGAGGATAAGGGGGCAGAGGATAACCCTGCTCAGCAGCACTGGGCCACCTCCCAGCCAAAGACGGAGGGAAGCATGGAGGGACCCAACAGATGTTTCTCCTAAGGTGCCAGTGCAATCAGAGACACCGATGGAATTCCATTCACCCTCTCCATATGCCAGTTGATATAACGAACATACTACACCACAAGCAGACATTATACCCAGAATACACGTTAAAATCCCTCACATCTTACGTCCATCTACAGTGTATCACTTGCTTGCTGCAATGTTATTGGATTTCTTGATCAGTGGCACCCTGCCTAAAGAATTCAGAGCACTGCACAAAATATGCTTATCATCAAGACCTCCATGGTGCAGATATAAGCAATGGAATGAAGATCTTGTTAAGCCCAAATTTCTTTCCACATTGCTGAATTCACACCTCCGTAGAAGTCTACTGCCACTGCCAGTCAGTTATGGTGGCCCTGGTGATCTCCTAAAATCCAGTACATTCTATAACTTCACAACTCCAAATTAGTGAAATAAGAATCTGGATTGACATCATGAAGATATGTGTCATGTGCCAAGTTGGCGATATGCAGAGTACTGCCCTGCCGACTACAAATTCAGAAGATATTCTACACACAAAAAGTAAACCATGTTTGAAATCAAATCTGATTAAAAGTAGCCTGCAAATACCTTCAAATGGGAAACAAGTAAACATTAATACAATACAATAGTTATTGTCATTTGAGCCTCAGTGAGGCTCAAACGAAATTCCATTTCCACAGCCATACAAACAAAGACAATTTCCTAGACATACACACAATTTCATTCACACAAATATCCATCACAGTGAACCCACTGTGATGGAAGGCAAAGTCTTTTCTCTCCCCTGTTCTCCATGTCTCTCCCGATGTCCAAGCCCCAGGCGGGCGATGGTGAGTCCCACGGCCATTTTAGGCCGTGCCGGGCGATTTACGGCCCCGCTCCCGGTCTAAATGTCACAATGTTGGAGCCCCCCGGCGGGCGCTGTAATGTCCCACGGCCATGAAGCCGCGCCGGGCGATGTACGTCCCCGCTCCGGGTCGTTCCAACCCCGCGACACGGGCTGGAGAAGTCGCGTTGTGGGAGCTCCGGGAAGCGGTCTCTCTCTCCATCCGGACCCGCGAGCTCCCGATACCCCAGTCCACCGGACCTGCGGCTGCGTTGCTGGAGCCTCCGAGCCCCAGAAGTCGAGTCGCAGCAGTGAGTCACCACTGCTCCCCATGCTCCGAGGCCGGCCAGCCCCACGATGGTGAGTAGTCCACAGCTCCGCAGTCTCCCGAGCCCCCGGGTCGTTCAGGTTGGAGGCCGCTCCACGGTGCTAGGCCCCAACGACAACGGAGACCCGACAGGGAAATGGTTGGGTCTCCCGGACAGGGAAGAGATTTTAAACAGTTTCCCCCTCCCCGCCCCCCACATATATACATTTTAAATCGGTATTAAAAAAACACCAAACACTACATTTAACTAGACAAAAAATAAAAAAAAGACAGACAGGCTGTAGGGGCCGCTGCAATGGGTGAGTTGAGCCGCCACTAAAAGGGATTAGTGGAAGAACAGGATAATGGATGAGTCTGTAGTTACCCTGATTGCCTCTGAAAGCCCTGTCCCACGGTACGAGT
The DNA here is from genome assembly GCF_028641065.1 of Leucoraja erinaceus. Classification (NCBI taxonomy): domain Eukaryota; kingdom Metazoa; phylum Chordata; class Chondrichthyes; order Rajiformes; family Rajidae; genus Leucoraja; species Leucoraja erinaceus. The sequence continues at coordinate 108,120,783 of NC_073380.1, forward strand.
TCATTCCAAGAGCTCTCCCGAGTTTGCCCTGATTCGAACTCGGAGATTTACGGTAATGGCCACTCGTCGGTACTCGGGGCTCTCGTGGACATTTTTCATCATGTTGAAAAATCTTCACGAGTCTTCCCGTGCTTACCTGCTGTTAGCGAGTCTTCCCGAGTACCTGCCGTTAGCGCTAAGAGACGTCCCCGAGCTCCGACGTACCCGCTACGTTCATTCTCCGTGCTTACCATGAGTTTGATTTTTTTTAAACTCGGGAGAGCTCTTGGAATGAACTCGTACCGTGGGACAGGGCTTTTAGTTGTAACATTCTGTTTCTTTACTTTAGGAGCAGTTGTTATTTACAACCTAAAACATTTTAGTGACTCTCTATCAGTGACTTTGACTGGTGACTGTAGTTATGCCAAGAAAATCACAATATTTCACTGCAGGCACAGTCTTGGCAACCATTTGCTATTGCATACTTGTGAGTATAACATATTTTATGTGGATTTTTCCTCTACTGTATCCTTTGAACTCTTATTCATCTGAAAATCAACCAGCAGCTATTGATGGGATCTGGTAATTATCTGCATTTTCTATAGCTTCTAAATCAGCAACTCAAATAGTCGACTATTTTTCAACCACACAGTTACAATTCCTATCACGGTGACAGAATGAAAAGGAGAGTGCATGAGCAATAATCATTGTCATAGATTGGGTCTGCTGGTTTCTTTACTCTTATTCTTCTTGCATATGGTGTGTACAGCCTAAAGTTATAGGACAACTGGTTCTATTTCATCTTATTTGATTGTGCACGCTGGGTTGATTGCATTTGTCGAAACAGGGAGAACCACGTGAAGGTTGCAATCTTCCACCCCTCTTTACTCTTAAGAGACCCTCACTGGGAAATAGTTTCACAATAGATTGTAAAATAGTCTTGATATATGAACCCAGTATGTGTGTGCCATGAAGCTACTTAACATAGAAACATAGAAATTAGGTGCAGGAGTAGGCCATTCGGCCCTTCGAGCCTGCACCGCCATTCAATATGATCATGGCCGATCATCCAACTCAGTATCCCGTACCTGCCTTCTCTCCGTACCCTCTGATCCCCTTAGCCACAAGGGCCACATCTAACTCCCTCTTAAATATAGCCAATGAACTGGCCTCGACTACCCTCTGCGGCAGAGAGTTCCAGAGATTCACCACTCTCTGTGTGAAAAAAGTTCTTCTCATCTCGGTTTTAAAGGATTTCTCCCTTATCCTTAAGCTGTGACCCCTTGTCCTGGACTTCCCCAACATCGGGAGCAATCTTCCTGCATCTAGCCTGTCCAACCCCTTAAGAATTTTGTAAGTTTCTATAAGATCCCCTCGCAATCTCCTAAATTCTAGAGAGTATAAACCAAGTCTATCCAGTCTTTCTTCATAAGACAGTCCTGACATCCCAGGAATCAGTCTGGTGAACCGTCTCTGCACTCCCTCTATGGCAATAATGTCCTTCCTCAGATTTGGAGACCAAAACTGTACGGAATACTCCAGGTGTGGTCTCACCAAGACCCTATACAACTGCAGTAGAACCTCCCTGCTCCTATACTCAAATCCTTTTGCTATGAAAGCTAACATACCATTCGCTTTCTTCACTGCCTGCTGCACCTGCATGCCTACCTTCAATGACTGGTGTACCATGACACCCAGGTCTCGCTGCATCTCCCCTTTTCCTAGTCGGCTACCATTTAGATAATAGTCTGCTTTCCTGTTTTTGCCACTAAAATGGATAACCTCACATTTATCCACATTATACTGCATTTGCCAAACATTTGCCCACTCACCCAGCCTATCCAAGTCACCTTGCAGTCTCCTAGCATCCTCCTCACAGCTAACACTGCCCCCCAGCTTAGTGTCATCCGCAAACTTGGAGATATTGCCTTCAATTCCCTCATCCAGATCATTAATATATATTGTAAATAGCTGGGGTCCCAGCACTGAGCCTTGCGGTACCCCACTAGTCACTGCCTGCCATTGTGAAAAGGACCCGTTTACTCCTACTCTTTGCTTCCTGTTTGCCAGCCAGTTCTCTATCCACATCATACTGAACCCCCAATGCCGTGTACTTTAAGTTTGTATACTAATCTCTTATGTGGGACCTTGTCGAAAGCCTTCTGGAAGTCCAGATACACCACATCCACTGGTTCTCCCCTATCCACGCTACTAGTTACATCCTCGAAAAATTCTATAAGATTCGTCAGACATGATTTACCTTTCGTAAATCCATGCTGACTTTGTCCAATGATTTCACCACTTTCCGAATGTGCTGCTATCCCAAGAGTCATCTCTCCCCGAAATGCATGCATCTTTCGCATCAACAGTTATTAAACAATATATAATAACGGGAACTTTGATCATTCAATTCGTAGTTCCAGGAAATCTGAAACCAGTTACAATACATCATGTGTGACCTGTATATTATAAGGAATGTGCGAGTTCTTATTCTCACTAAACATAGTGTTCGGATTATAATGAATCACTAAGTAATATGGAGAATTCTAAAACATAAGCACTGTGACAATTTCATTCTGTCCAAAAACTCTGCACATGTCACACATATTAGTCACACTTTTGCATACATTATGCCACTTTCCCATTTTAAAACAAATTTCACATAATCACATAATTTGCAAGTTTAATCTCTTTACAGTTTTTCTGAACATTTTCGATCTTCTCAAATCAACATATATCCACATCTTGACTTAAAGAAGCTGTCATTTTTTAACTAATTCAGTGGATACGTGTTATTTCCTCTTTCGTAACGACTGGATCAACTTCAGGAGCACACTCATCATCACATAACTGTCATATTCTATCATGAGTCTGACAGAAACTAAGGAATTAATATGTACACTTACACAGTGAATGGTAGGGCTCTGGGAAATGTTGCAGAACAGAGGGATCTTGGAGTGCTGGTACTTGAAGGTGGCGTCACAGGTAGATAGAGTGGTCAAAAAGTATTTTGTCACAATGGCCTTCATCAGTCAGAGCATTGAGCATATGAGTTGGGAGGTCATGTTGCAATTATATAAGATGTTATTGAGGCCACATTTAGAGTATTGCGTTCAGTTTTGGGCACCATGTTATAGGAAAGATGGTGTTAAGTTGGAAAGGGTGCAGAGAAGACACAGGATGTTGCCAGGGCTTGAGGGTCTGAGCTTTTGGGAGAGGTTGAGCAGGCTGTGACTCTATTCCATGGAGCGCAGGAGGATGATGGATGATCGTATAGAGGTGTATAAAATCATGAGAGGAATAGATCGGGTAGATGCACAGGGTCCCTTGCCCAGAGTAGGGGAATCGAGAACCAGAGGGCATGGGTTTAAAGTGAAGGGGAAAAGATTTTATTGAAATCTGAGGGGTAACTTTTTCACACAAAGGGTGATGGATGTATGGAACGAGCTGCCAGAGGAGGTAGTTGAGCCAGGGACTAGAAGCATTTAGATAGGTACATGGATGGGTCAGGTTTTGGGGGATATGGGCCAAACACAGGCAAGTGGGACGTGTAGATGGGACATGTTCGATGGTGTGGGCAAGTTGGGCCGAAGGGCCTGTTTCCACACTGTATAACTCTATGACTTCTAACTTTGTTGCCTATTTTGAAAATGTATTGCTTTTGATTTTTTCAAATCCAAATACTGTTAATACACAAACTCTATCCTGTTGTTGAAAATGTCTCTCTTCATGGCTGGAATCGTGTTATTTTCTGTCTTAGTGCTTACTTTCCAAACACCGTTCTATATTTAACTGAACTAAGCTCAATTCTTTTCTGAATCTTTTACACAACAGTAACTCAGTAGGACCATTTAGAGTATTCTGAAATTTGACTTTGTACTGGAGATGATCAAAACATTTTCTTAATCGCCATTTTATTGAACATGCGAAAACTTGTAATTTGTATTACAAAACTTGTATGATCAGCCATGATCATATTGAATGGCGGTGCAGGCTCAAAGGGCCGAATGGCCTACTCCTGCACCTAATTTCTATGTTTCTATGTAATATCTGTTTCTTCAGCACTTCCTTGGCAATTCTCATTGAACTCTCTACTGTATTATTCAGCACTAGATATTGAAACGAGGAAGTACTTGTAAAACTTTCAAACAGGAAAGACCGAAACTGAGAATTACTATACAAGGCTAGATGTTCACGTAAACAATGACATGAGAAGTGGATTTCAATTCTTTGATAGCATGGCCTATTGTATTACATGTCCCAGTGTATCATATTGATCCATTCTGTGTGACTATGTGATCATCAGTGTGATATCTTTGGAAATAATAATAATAATAATAATAATAATAATAATAACAATAATATATTTTATTGTCATTGGACGTCATATGCAGCTTCCAACCGATGTAAAAGAAAAGTAAAATAAATAAATAAGCTGTGTGAGGTGACCATCCGAGGGAGACAGTCCAGGGGGGATGGGGGGCACTCAGCAGGGCCGGTTCAGAGCCGCTATAGCTCTGGGAATAAAGTTGTTTCTGAGTCTGGAGGTTCGGGCGTAGAAGGCCTTGTAACGTCTGCCGGAAGGAAGTAGTTCGAACAGTCCGTTACAAGGGTGTGAGGAGTCTTTATGGATGCTGACGGCCTTCCTGAGGCACCGTGTGTGGTAGATGCCCTCCAAGGCTGGTAGCTCTGTCCCAATGGTCCTCTGCGCTCTGTGGACGACGCGCTGAAGAGCTCTCCTCTCCGCCTCCGTGCAGCTGAGATACCACACAGAGATGCCATACATTAACATGCTCTCTGTGGTGCAGCGGTAGAACGTTGTCAGCAGCTGTTGGGGCAGACCAGTCTTTTTTAATGTCCTCAGGAAGAACAGTCGTTGCTGTGCCTTCTTGACCAGCGCAGCGGTGTTGGTGGACCATGTGAGTGCCCAGAAACTTAAAGCTGGACACTCTCTCCACACTTTCCCCGTAAATGGAGATTGGGGCGTATTCTCCATTATGGGACCTCCTGAAGTCAATAATCAGCTCCTTGGTCTTGGAGGTGTTTAGTGACAAGTTGTTACGTGCGCACCAGTCCGCCAGGTTCTGCACCTCCGCCCTGTATTTTGTTTCATCACCGTTGGTGATCAGCCCAATCACTGTTGTGTCATCTGCAAACTTCACGATGGTGTTGTTGTCGAATGCAGGAACACAGTCGTGAGTGAAGAGGGAGTAGAGCATGGGGCTTAGTACACATAGTGGAGGACAGGTGCGGGCCCAGTCTCACTGCCTGCGGTCGCTCCATCAGAAAGTTCAGGATCCAATCGCATATCGGCGAGCTGAGGCCTAGCTGGTGGAGTTTGGTGGTGAGCTTGGTGGGGATGACCGTATTGAATGCAGAGCTATAGTTAACGAAGAGCATCCTCACGTACGTGCCCTGTCTGTCCAGGTGAGTCAGGACAGAGCCAGAGAGATGGCATCCTCTGTTGATCTATTTGCCCTGTATGCAAATTGATGAGAGTCCAGTGAAGCAGGGATGCTGGATTTGATGTGGGAGAGGACCAGCCTTTCGAAGCACTTCATTGGGATGCCCTTCATCCTCGGCAGCCCCCCACTGGATCTCCATATGTTCTCAAATGTCCTTTTTCCAATTCTTTTGTCTTTGATGGCTTGGCTCTGCAATCTTCAATATTTTCAGATTCTGTGGCCTTTACAATTTCTTTCCCTTTACCTTCGTAGCTTACAAATTAATTGCACCTTTTGCTAGCACAAGATAAACTGTTTATTTCTGTAAGAATGCCCATTTCTTTTGAGCTTTGCATCATGTTCAGATAGTCATCTGAACACTTCCCTCAGATATTCTCTGTTCATACTTGCGACTATTATTCCTCATCTGTTGCAAAAATACTTGGCTAATAAAGTATTATTGTGATTAATACATAATCATGAATACAAACATAATCATTTACACCTTATTCATTGTAGTTTGGAAGATTACATCATACAAATAATGTTGTATTTATATATAGACCTGTGTGTATTTATTATCAAATATGTCTGATGTCACTCACCTGAACGTACGTATCTTGCGTAGAAATGTTATCTGACAACTATGGCTACTGTTAGGATGGGTATTCCATACTGTACATCATTGAGTGCCTGCTTCTGTTTTATCTTGTAATCCCCATATACTAAGGTGGTACAGCAATTGGAGTCATAGAGTTATCCAGCATGGATACAGGCCCTTTGTCCCAGCTTGCCTACGCCGACCAACATAGAAACATAGAAATTAGGTGCAGGAGTAGGCCATTCGGCCCTTCGAGCCTGCACCGCCATTCAAAATGATCGTGGCTGATCATCCAACTCAGTATCCCGTACCTGCCTTCTCTCCATACCCTCTGATCCCCTTAGCCACAAGGGCCACATCTAACTCCCTCTTAAATATAGCCAATGAACTGGCCTCAACTACCCTCTGTGGCAGAGAGTTCCAGAGATTCACCACTTTCTGTGTGAAAAAAGTTCTTCTCATCTCGGTTTTAAAGGATTTCCCCCTTATCCTTAAGCTGTGACCCCTTGCCTGGACTTCCCCAACATCGGGAACAATCTTCCTGCATCTAGCCTGTCCAACCCCTTAACCCCTTAACATGCCTCATCTACACCAATCCCACCTGCCTGTGTTTTAATAATTAAATGGTATTTTATTGTCACATGTACCTAGATACAGCGAAATGCTTTGGTTTGTATATAATCCTGTGAAATCATATAGCAGACATCAACTAGGCAGAGCACACGAGTCGCCACGCTTTCTAGCGCCAACAAAGTTACACAAAGTTCATGGAAAAGACTTATCTTCTGCTCACAGCAGCGAGCCAGGCCTTTGTTCTCAGCGGCCCCTCACTGGGCCTCCCCTTCATCCTCGGCAGCCCCCCACTGGATCCTCATACGTTCTCAACGGCCTCTTCACTCTTGATGGTCCCCCTACATTCTAGGCATACCTCCTCACTCTCAACGCCGTGGGTCCCTCCTCGCTCTCAGTGGCACGAGTCCCATTGATGCTGGTGACTCAGGGCCAAAGTTGTGGCCTGCACCTATTCTATCCATGTACCTGTCTACATTTTGTTTTAGTTGAAGTTGCCCAATTACTCAGTACTTAACTAGAACTACATTTCATTCTATACCAACTCTTCCTCCATGCAGTCCTTTAATGCATATGGATTTTTTTTTAAAGTTGTTTGTGTATCAGGCTCTGTGTGCGTGTGCGTGCATGTGTGTGCGTGCATGTGTGTGCGTGTGTGTGCACATTATAACCCACATAAATATCCCAGAAATGTTTTCACAACTTACTTATACTATAAGCGTGATTTTGAAGCATTCATATTTTCCAGTCTAACTTCAATTCTCAGAGATGATCTGTGGCCATCAGTGTCGGCCAACCAGCTTAATCAGCCGCAGCATTGGTGCGCTATTTGTTGACTTCCGCGACATCCTAAGATTCCAGTTTATTTTGCTATTATTTCAGGTTTCCAACACCCACCAATATTTTATTTTTTTTGCTGTTCAATCACTACCTACACAGAATTCAGTTATTCTGTTCCCTGGTGCATTTGATAATTAAACACTCTGGACTCTCTTGACCTTTGCATTAGTGGTACATGGCTGAAGTTAATGAGATGATTTATCTTGACCAATGTCTGTGATTCTACTGATGGGTCAACACATTGACTGCTTAACCATTATCTTGCCCAGTGATGGTGTAAATGCAGGATGAGGGTGATTCTCCATTATACACAGCTTTGTTCAGCCTTGCCTAAATTCCCACTCTAGCTTTTAACTGTAAAAGCATCCCATGTTTTTCAAGAGAGTATGCGATTGGAATAAGCTTTAGGTGTACACAATGGGCATGTATGCCCACTTTATCTGATAGTTAAAGTATTGGACCATTTTTAATTGATGCACTTGGTTTCTATTATTTCTTTAGCTGAAAGTCATGATGAGAGTTTCAGCAAAATGTTCCTTTGCTGCCATTTAATGTCTACAAACTACTTTCATAGGATGAAATTCTTTAGCATTGCTCGGAGCCATGTTGTAATTTTTTGTGCAAGATCAAATGTTAGATTTTCTGCATTTAAATCATTTCAATTAAATCTATCCATCAGTTAAGCCACAGGCATTCTTGTCATGCGGCAACAATTTGTGCCAACGTTTTCTCATTGAGGCTGTGCACTCACCTGACTTCTGATTCTGCATTATAAATTTGTAGCTGTCCACATTTTCGGAGGGCTCAAATGGACCCACTTTTGCACATTTTTATTACTAAAACACATTTTGCTTTCAATTGTGTTCGAATATTTTCAACATGAAGTATTGTAGGGTAGAATTAGAATGGCTATTCCCTGTGCTAAACTTGGCAGGGACTATAGGACATGAATCTGAATTAACTGGCATAGAGTGATGGAAGCTGAATACTGCAATAACCTGTCAGGAAATTCATGCTTATGAAACAGTGGAGATTTGCGCAAAAAATTGTGGTTGTGGTAATAAACTCAAACGCTCCTTCAAGGAAACAACATAGCAAAAGTTAATTGATTGATGGACACAGTTAATGGACGTAGTTGGCAAGCAATGTTCCATATTCATGTTCGTTAAATATTTTCTTTGAAGTGGCAGGTTTGACAAATCTATCAGCAAATGAGGGAAATATATCATACTAGACCAAGTGCAGACCCGTTGGGTCTGTTCCCCCAACGTGCGGTTGTGGGGGGGGAGGCGGCATGCAGCACCACACACTAACTATTCCCCCCCCCCCGCACTCGCGCTAATTAACCCCCTTGATATTATATTAATATTATTAATTTGCTTCTTTTACCCCATAACCCCCCTATCTACTGACGCATAGCCTCCAACTTGCAGTCTCCTCTAGGGAGGGGGGGGGGGGGTAGGGGGGGGGGGGGGGGGTAGAGAGTGAGGGCAGAGAGAGAAGGGGCAGAGACACTGAGAGAGGGGCAAGAGGGAGATGGGGGTGGCGAGGAGGAGAAGAGGGAGGGTGGGTGAGAGGGGAAAGGTGGGGGTGGAGGGGAGGAGAGGGGGGGGAGAGGAGGGGAGGGGAGGAGGAGAGGAGAGGCGAGGAGAAGGGAGGGGGAGAGAAGGGAGGAGAAGGGGGGGAAGAGGAGAAGGGGGGGAAAGAGGAGAAGGGGGGGAAAGAGGAGAGAGGGGGGGAAAGAGGAGAAGGGGGGGGGGGGGGAAGAGGAGAAGGGGGGGAAAGAGGAGAAAGGGGGGAGAGAGGAGAAGGGGGGGAGAGAGAGGGGGGGGGGGGAGAGAGTGCCTTTTTATTTCAACCCAAACCCCCCAAACAACCATTTGCAGGCAGTGCTTTTTTACTTTAACCATATTTTCATTTTCAATCCACATTAAGGGTACTTACTCACAGTTGTGTGAACATGTGTTCAGTGTTATTCACAGCTCAGAGAAACGTGACCCTCTGCCTTCCTCCAGCTTGGAGACTAATTGAGACACACCACTTCCTGGTTTTATAGTCCATCTCCCTGCCGCCAGCGGGGGCAGCAGAGAGAATGGGGAATTTTGTAAAATCATTAATATCTCTGTCATTTTTCATCGACTGGAAAAATCCTCGGCACACATGCGGCGGAGGGGGGCTCTGAGCGAGGTGGCCAAAAATGACGGCCGTAGGTGGCGGCGTTCTCTCGGAAATCGCAGCACAGATCGCCAAAACCGGTCAAGAACAGACTTTTAGTAATATATAGATAATCAAATAGTGTAAGTGCCTGGCATATTGAATGATCATAAAAGGCAAAAGGTTTTGATTAAAAGGCAAAAGGTTTGGTGCTCATTTGTATGTGCTCTAATTTTTTCTGATTCTCAGATAATGTAGTAAACCTAAATCCCCAGGTTTGCCACGCTGTGTCATGTTTACACATGGTGTTTTCAAGGTAATAAATCAATAATTTAAAAAATAATAATATTCCTCCATTTGATTCCCTTGGTTGAAATGTGAAAGAAGCCAAGAAGATGCTTGAGCAATGTGGTTAGGCAGAGATTTATATGTGTTTGCCCATCAATGATAAAGGAATAATGATCCAGATAATAACTGACTGAGTTGTGAAGGCATCCTCATTTTGAAGGTACAAAAGACTGACAGTGGACCTATTGAATGTTGCCCAACCATCAGATTTGCAGACCTGTGGGAGCCAGTAACAGAACAAGGAATGCTGGATTGCCACGTATCATATTCTTTTACAGGATCTTTGGACAAGGGCAGCCCACCAAAGCTTCCTTCCATTACAAAAATTATTTATACCAATACAGCGTAATAAATTGATCAGCCTTCCTTAGGCTTATGATAATTTCATATGCCAGGCACTTAAACATGAACTTTGCTGAGATGCATATTTTCATAATTTGATTATATGATATATTTCCCTCATTTGCTGATAGATTTGTCAAACCTGCCACTTCAAGGAAAATATTTAATGAACATGAACATGGTACATTGCTTGGGAACTGCGTCCATTTTACTTTTGAGCAGATGATATGGATTTTTGGGCCACAATATGAGATTCAGAAGCTTGTTTTCTCCAAGACCTGTGAAAGCAGCAGAATAAACTCTTGAAAATTAGCAGTCTTTCATCTAGGCTTTGGGAACAAGCTGCTCCTGCTTTGCCAGGAACTGTACATAAAAGCTGCACAGTGAGAAGTTGTCACCTCATGAATGGTAAAATATTCTGTCATTTCAATTGCATGCGGAATTTCACTGCACACTTTATGGTAATATAAATCCCTCAATAATCTAGCAAAGTAGGTTAATACCATTTTATAAGTCTGAAGAAGGGTTTCGGCCTGAAATGTTGCCTGTTTCCTTCGCTTCATAGATGCTGCCTCACCGGCCGAGTTTCTCCAGCATTTTTGTCTACCTTCGATTTTCCAGCATCTGCAGTTCCTTCTTAAACATTTTATATTATTAGTCCACAGAAAATTGTAACATGGACAGGGCATGGTAATTTTTTACTTAAAATGATATCCAAATGAAAGAAAATAATCCTAAAATATTGAAATATTTCCAGTTTTCACATTGCAATGGTGTAACATGAACAAAATGTTACATTTGCTTTTTCTTTTCTCTGCCAAATATCTGCCCAAATTTTAACTAGGAAAGATACTAGCTCAAGTTATGACAGACTGATGAAGTTTATTCACTATTCCAACTTGTCCTTCTAAATCGCCCATGCATCTTGCACTCTCTGATAATCAACAGCAAGGATAGTTAGACTTTGATTATATTATTGCCAAATACATGACTCGCTTCTGGAAATAGAGAATGATATATTTTTCTTCAGCACTCTCCCGGGTTCAATAATTACTTGCTTTGACTCCAGTATTGTTGGTTCTGTGCTGGTGAATGAGTTCTCTGTGGGAACTGAAGATTCCCAAAGCAACAGAATGGTGCAAAAACTGTAGTGCAATCTGAAGTAGTGAAAAACAATACTAAAATCCAATAATGACTCTCACAATGGACTCAGGGCAAAATGGATAAAAGACTTATATCATACAACCTTTTCCACAAAGGCAAGAGGAACAGCAATATTAATAAGAAAAAGGATACCCTTCTTTCATAACAAAACAATAGCTGACGAGGAGGGACGGTATCTGGTTGTGACACAATACATCCTTAACTCTAGTTATTAGATACCCACCCAATATATATAGACAACCCTTCATTCTTCAAAAAGGTCTTTGCCCTTATATCTGATTTATCTAAAAAAAAACTAATAATAGGAGGAGACTTTAACATTGTTTTGGATCCACATCTTGACAGATCATCCACCAAAAAGAAACAATTCAAGCGAACTAAATACGTTCCTCAAAAATATGAATCTTTTAGATGCATGGCGGATCGAGTACCCTGCTACTATTTTTACTCCTCAGTACATAACTCATACAGTCGAATCGATTACTTCCTGGCAGATACAAAATGAATACCCTTTACAACAAATGTTAAATATCACAATATTGGGATCTCAGATACACAAAGATCAAACAGAATTCATACCTAATAGACAATCCACCTTTAACGTGAGACATCTGTTTAGTATCATGTACACAAAAGGAGAAGGAAACAACGACTTGGCTATACTAACGCTTGACACGGAAAAAGCATTTGACCAGATTGAATGTCCATACTTATTCGAGCTCCTCAACAGATTTAACTTTGGATACAACTTTTTGGAATGGATTAAGCTTCTGTATAAACATCCGACAGCACGAATTCTCACAAACCAAACACTCTCATTTCCCTTTAATTTGTTCAGACAGGGCAGCTAATGTAACCCCACTTTTTAAAAAGGGAGGGAGAGAGAAAACGGGGAATTACAGACCAGTTAGTCTAACATCGGTAGTGGGGAAACTGCTAGAGTCAGTTATTAAAGATGGGATAGCAGCACATTTGAAAAGTGGTGAAATCATTGGACAAAGTCAGCAAGGATTTATGAAAGGTAAATCATGTCTGACGAATCTTATAGAATTTTTCGAAGATGTAACTAGTAGAGTGGATAAGGGAGAACCAGTGGATGTGGTGTATCTGGACTTTCAGAAGGCTTTCGACAAGGTCCCACATAAGAGATTAGTATGCAAACTAAGGTGGGAAGAGACTGCAGCCCTAAGATTTTTGCCTCCATCACAGTGAGGAGATGATTGGTGGACTCACTGTGGTGGATGTTAATTTGTGTTTACTGTCTGTTCTGTTGTCTATTATTGTATTATTGTATGTATGACTGCAGGCAAGAAATTTCGTTCAGACTGAAAGGTCTGAATGACAATAAATGAAATTCAATTCAATTCAATTCAATTCAAACAGTAAAGCACACGGCATTGGGGGTTCAGTATTAATGTGGATAGAGAACTGGCTGGCAGACAGGAAGCAAAGAGTAGGAGTAAATGGGTCCTTTTCAGAATGGCAGGCAGTGACTAGTGGGGTACCGCAAGGCTCAGTGCTGGGACCCCAGCTATTTACAATATATATTAATGATTTGGACGAGGGAATTGAATGCAACATCTCCAGGTTTGCGGATGACACAAAGCTGGGGGGCAGTGTTAGCTGTGAGGAGGATGCTAGGAGGCTGCAAGGTGACTTGGATAGGCTGGGTGAGTGGGAAAATGCATGGCAGATGCAGTATAATGTGGATAAATGTGAGGTTATCCACTTTGGTGGCAAAAAACAGGAAAGTAGACTGTTATCTAAATGGTGGCCGATTAGGAAAAGGGGAGATGCAACGAGACCTGGGTGTCATGGTACACCAGTCATTGAAAGTAGGCATGCAGGTGCAGCAGGCAGTGAAGAAAGCAAATGGTATGTTAGCATTCATAACTAAAGGATTTGAGTATAGGAGCATGGAGGTTCTACTGCAGTTGTACAGGGTCTTGGTGAGACCACACCTGGAGTATTGCGTACAGTTTTGGTCTCCAAATCTGAGGAAGGACATTATTGCCATAGAGGGAGTGCACCCAGACTGATTCCTGGGATGTCAGGACTTTCATATGAAGAAAAACTGGATAGACTCGGCTTGTACTCGCTAGAATTTAGAAGATTGAGGGGGGATCTTATAGAAACTTTATAAAATTCTTAAGGGGTTGGACAGGCTAGATGCAGGAAAATTGTTCCCAATGTTGGGGAAGTCCAGAACAAGGGGTCACAGCTTAAGGATAAGGGGGAAAACCTTTAGGACCAAGATGAGGAAAACATTTTTCACATAGAGAGTGGTGATTCTCTGGAATTCTCTGCCACAGAGGGTAGTTGAGGCCAGTTCATTGGCTATATTTAAGAAGGAGTTAGATGTGGCCCTTGTGGCTAAAGGGATCAGGGGGTATGGAGAGAAGGCAGGTACATGATACTGAGTTGGATGATGATCATATTGAATGGTGGTGAGGCTCGAAGGGCCGAATGGCCTACTCCTGCACCTATTTTCTATGTTTCTATCAATAACCTCTCCATCCTCTAGCAAGTATAAGATCAATTGGGGAAAAGATATAAATGTGCAAATATCAGATGAAATATGAGTGAAAGCCTCAAACTTATACATAGGTGCTCAAACAATGCTAGACACTGCCTCATACAGTTCACAACTATACATAGACTACTCCAAGGCAAAAATACACAGTATATATCCAAATGTTTCTCCTACTTGTGATAAATGTCACTCCTCAGATGCTACTCTTTTTCATAACTTTGTATCGTGCCCTAAACTTACCTCTTTCTTGTCTGATATATTTAAGAATATAGACAATAGGTGCAGAAGTAGGCCATTCGTCCCTTATAGTCAGTACAATATCTCAGACATTCTTAACATCCCATTAAACCCAAAGCCCATTAATCATCTTTGGGGTCTGAAACATCAAGACAACTCACAACTGTTCAACAACAATTCCTCTCCTACTGTCTCATTACAGCAAAGAAACTACTCCTCATGTCATAGAAAAAAACAACAGCTCCCAATTCCAGAATGTGGCTTCATGACTTGACCAGTACATTACATTTAGAAAGAATGATTAAATTGAGCTTTCGGTTTGTTCTGCAATTCTCTCTTGCATCCCTGATATCCCGACAGAGATCATGTTTGGCCTTCTTGTGCAATACAGAGTTCTCCTTCGTGAAAGTCTTGGATCTAGTCTTCAGCAGAAAATGAATCTCCCTGTTCAACTGTTAAAGCTGACACAGCCCTTGTTCTATGATAGCTGAGGAATACAAATTTTACAGTGGACGTTGAGTTTATGTTCTTCCACAAGAAGAGTACATGAGTTGTGAATGGGCTGATCTTATTATACCTACTATTATAATTATGAAGTATCTTGCTGCCTCACCTATTTATTTCACTTTTTTTCTGTCTACTGATAAATGAATAGCTTGGCGGGTTTTGAAATGATAAAGTTAGAAGGGAACAGTAAAAACATTATTCTTTTTAAAACAACTATTTTTCACCATTATTCATTTGGAATGATCTAAGTTCTACATCAAAATACCACATCTACTACGTTGCAAATCTCAGCTATGAAGTTGGGCTCTGCGGCTCTATTTATTGTGATATGGCTCAAATTTATCTCACAAAATGCAAATGCAGATTTTCAGCATTTTTTGTGATGATTGTGGATCTGGATCTCTTGGATTATGTAGACATGATATCCAGCCACACATACCATATAACTATTAGTAAATAGTTATTGTGGCTTGAAAAAACAAATTCTCTTAAAACCTTTCATGCAAATGCAACTACATTGGGCCATCACAAACTAAATGTATAGCTCAGTACTGTCAAGCTGTCAGAAAAAAATCCACCAGTTTGAATACTATGAATTAAATGCAATAAATGACCTCTGTATAGATACATGGTGATAACAAAACTGTTTTGCAAATTAAGTATGATGTAACAGATGCAAACCTCTGATTGAGTTGAAATGTACATGTTGCAAACTCGGCAAGTTCTGGATTTCAATTCATATCAAATCTGGTAGAACATAAAGTTGAAGGTACAGGAGCCTGAAATCTGCAACATCCAGGTTCAGGAATAGCCACTTCCCCACAGCCATCAGGCTATTAAACTCAACTCAAACAAAACTCTGATCATCAAATAGCCCATTGCACTTTATCTGTTTATTTATGTGTGTATACATATATTCATTGGATATATGGACACACTGATCAGTTCTGTTCTGTATTTTTTGTATGCCTACTATATTCTGTTGTGCTGAAGCAAAGCAAGAATGTCATTGTTCTATCTGGGACGCATGACAATAAACCCTCTTGAATCTTGATCAAAATGATCTGCAAGTGCAACAACATCTCATTTACACACCAATGGAGGCAGTAAATTACAAAATGCTGCACAAACGGGTAAAATGCAGAACTAATGTGATGGGTAATGTGTTTCTCAGGATGTTAAACAACTTGAGACGACCTATGACCCGTTCAACATGAATGTGGACATTGGCAACCGTCATGATTTTGTGTACTTTTTCTCTGGTCATATGCTGATAATCACCGCTGGGAGGGGGAATCTCTAAATAGGCTTGGCGAAACATCAAGTCTTCTTGAATGGGAATTCCTCTATCCGCCATTATGCAATCCCTAGGATCAACTAAGTTCAATAGTCCAATCTTCCTAACAATGTGTGTATCAGATGATCACACACCACAAGCTCTTGATAGGAATGTGAACATGCCATTGGGGGCAATTCCAACCAATAGTTTTGCAGTGTTGTGTTCTTGTAGTTGGACCATGTCAAAGCCTGCAACTGTAGATGCCATGTTCATTCTATAAATATCTCTGTCAATATGCTTTCAAGAGAGAGTTAGATAGAGCTCTTAGGGATAGCGGAGTTAAGCGATATGGTGGGAAGGCAGGAACGAGGTACTGATTGTGAATGATCAGCCATGATCACATTGAATGGCGATGCTGGCTAGAAGGGCTGAATGGCCTACTCCTGCACCTATTGTCTATTGTCTGTGCAGTCGAGAATGCATCTCAGTGCTGGGCATTTATTTATTATCTGTTTCGGCAGTGGACCTTATCAAATCACGCTCTGGCCAGAAAATCAGCAGTTTCCATTGGGTGACTTGGAATTTAATCCACGTATTGATTATTTTAGAACATATACCCCCACTGAGCCCAAACAAAGTTGTGAGAAACAGCATCAATAGCCCAAGGCGTAGCTTCATTAACATGAGTACCATTCATCCTTGACGCTGAATTTTGATCTGGGTCCAGACTTCTTTGGCAATTGATTAAATGTTCTTGGTACTTTAGTACTGACAACTTTTTTCTTCCCTTCCTAATATCGCATTTTCATTGCTTTATGCTTTCATACTTGAATAGGTTTGTCTGTCTTCCTTCGAAGAAAGCCCTGTCAATCTTCTCACATTTTGGTCGGTCTTGATATTGCTACAAAAATGCTTTTTAGCTGCAGCATTCTTCAGTTTTAGTTTCAATTCTTCTACCTTACCTTCCAACATTTCAACTTTGTCAGTCAGTTTGTTTATATCCTTCTGTTTTTGGATGCATCCCATGCAGTTACAGTTCTCTTGACAGCTGCATTTGTGCACATAAGCTTGTTGTCTGGTCCATTGTCTACATGTTGGTCGACATTGGTTTGTGTTGCTTTGCACAACTTTACTTGCACGTGTACATGCAGAACTCTTTCAGAAGTCAAATAACGTGCATACAGCCCGTGGCTGTGGACTAGTACAGTAAGAGGTGAAAATACTTTTGATATTATTCATTGATAGTTATATGATAAAAAAAAAATATGTGTTCAGCACGGACTAGAAGGGTCGAGATGGCCTGTTTCCGTGCTGTAATTGTTATATGGTTATATTATATAGAAGCCATACATTTGATTTCATTCTCCCCCACCTCCCCCAAAAACAAATACAATTAAAAAAATGGTTGTTATTCATCGTCATATAGCCAATGAACTGGCCTCAACTAAATTCTCTGCCACAGAAGGTAGACGAGGCCAGTTCATTGGCTATATTTAAGAGTGAGTTAGATATGGCCCTAGTGGCTAAAGGTATCAGGGGGTATGGAAAGAAGGCAGGTACAGGATACTGAGTTGGATGATCAGCCAGGATCATATTGAATGGCAGTGCAGGCTGGAAGGGCCGAATGGCCTACTCCTGCACCTAATTTCTATGTTTCTATGCCCTCACTGAAGCGGGCCAGCAAGCGACCAAGGAAAAGGCAATAAAACCACCAAAACCATTGTAGTTTTGTACAAATGAACCATATATACACTTAAGTAATAGTTTTGAAAGCAGTATTTTCTTACCTCGAAGAAACAAAACTGGAAAATACGTATGAAACGCAGGTCAAAACAATTATCGATCGTAATGTATACACACAGTAGGTCAGCAGGTGAGAATGTTTATCCCGAATGACCCATGACCTGGCCAAACAGACATATGCACAATTGTAATACCAAATTCGCTAATTTACAAAGCATATATTTGAATTGGATCATCACGTGATGACAATCATGCTGAAATGTATGTCATGTTTATTGTGAATGACAATGTGATTTCACAATCTGCCGAATGTCTATTGCAGTAAGCAATTGCTTTTCAGAAAACATTTCCACAGTGTAATTGTTGCTTATAATGAGTCAGTGAACTGTCAGTGAGGCAAGATGTCGGACTCACACCCAGCATCCTATTGGATAGCATACAGAGTTAATTTATTTGGCATAGATATCTCTTATCCATTGTACCTGTTGATTGGTACTTATAAAACTAATGGAGAAAACAAATTTATGACAATTTGTTCAACTATAAGAACAGAAATTTGTCAAAAACAAATTGCAGGGAGTGAAGAATCTTTACATATAAATCAATTTCATGCACTTAAAACTGTGTGGTGACTGAGGTTTAACTAACAGAAAAAATATCTAATCATCACTATTCTGTTGCCAAAATTAGCCGAATCACTAAGCTCACGATATTCTGCAACATGATAGAATTTCAAGCCCTGTCTATTATGTTACTGATCCATTGCCACACAATATAGAATTATGGACAGTTAATATATGCTTAATAACAGTCAATGGATTTGTAGGACTGTGCACAATGATTACGTTTTTGAGTTTTGCCAGAGATATCAGGAATTACACCTTTCAAAGGAGCATTGTTGGTAAATGCATTACAGTAGCAAACAACAAAGGTATAAGGTGTAAAAGAGGAACTTTATTACAGGAGGGAGAAAGGAAATGAGGTATACTTGATAATTGGGCTTTTAAGTAATTAATGAGAATGTTATATGATAATTGCAGATATTCTGAAATTAGTCAATATGTTGCAATGGTCAGTTTCAGCAGTTGATTTTCTGCACCAGAACTTTGCCTAAGATTGATTTCCTTTGTCAATAATTGTACAAAATATTCGACTAGCATTTCTTGTTCATTGCCCAAGCTCCGAAAGTGAATTAATCCAAAAGGTATAATTAAGTAACTGTTGATTTTATAAAATATGACATCCTGTGCTTGCCAAAGCACTTATGCTGGAGAGTGCTAACTACTCTCCTCCTCTTCCCACTCTGATTGGCTGCTCACAGAAGCCAGCTACACTTCACTCAGCATGTTCCCAGAGCTCTTTTGTGAATCAATGAGCAGAGTAAAGCAGAGGCAGAGAGCTCCAGTCCAAGAGGAAGCAAAGGAGACAACACAGCTGTTTTCTTATGCCAGGAAGAGAAAGACGGTTCAGTTTCTGCTGTTGCTTAACTATCAAACTATCAACTTTTGGCTATCCAATGCTGCACAGGATGCACATTTAGTAAATGCACTCCAAATCTCGGAAGAGTAAATAAACGTCTGACTAAACTGTGAAATGCGATTTTTGTGCTAAGAAAAGTAAACTACGAGAGGTCTCTTGGCAAAGCCAGAGAACGGGGAAATTATCCCCCATTATTTTTGAATAGAATCAGTTCAGAACAACCGTCAAAACGCCTCGTGTCCTGTACCGCGCGAAAGGAGGGTCCACCAAGATGGTTCGGCATGGACCAGATACGGGAAATGCTGGCTTGCGAATGCAGAGGTCACCCAGCCGGATAAGCTTATCGGCATCTTTTGAAGCCTTGGCTGTTTATTTTCCTTGTATGAATTCATTTGACGAAGGGGACGGAGGTAAGAAAATTTCCAAAAGTAATCTCTCGTCTACTGTACCAGCTGATTGGTACTTGCTATAAAATTATAGGAAAAAGATGATCATATTGCCTGATTATGTATTGATATTGGTGCAAACTGATGCAAACTACATACATTTAAAATCACAAACTCTCTGGTGTTTATCAATTATATGTGAAATGGCAAAATTTAATGAAGCACTCATATCTTTTCCTAACTGTGGCACTAATTACATCGGTGTAGTGTAATTTGCATGAAAACATACTGAAGAGCAAAGAATCCAGTAATGTTTTGTCATTTCATCCTCTACCATTAGTCTATCTCTCTCTTTCTCTCATATTCGTCTTTGCTTCATTCGTTCCATTTCTCACTTGCTTCCTCTCTCTCTCTTTTACACACACCTCGTTAAGTATCATGTAAGTGAAAAATTATTTTTGTGGTTAAATTCAAGATGATACTTGTTCTAAAATGATATATTTTTTAATTAAATTATAAAAGGGGTAAAAAGCAGTTGCATTACCTTCCTAGCCAAAAATAAAACATGTCAGCCAGCTTGTTTGTTCATTTCATAGTTAAGAATAAGACCATAGCAACAAACTTGCGACAAGCACTGAAAATAGTGATCTTTAAAGCTGTGTCAGATTACTCAATTGTCACAGTTTACATTCAATTGTTAAAAGTAGTTGATGCAAAAATCGTCACTATATAGAGGTAATAGGGCCAAACTGTCTTAAATATTTTAATACCTGGCACAACTATTTTCATTTTAAAGCTGAGGTTACTTCAAGCATTCTGAACAGTGCAAAAATATAAAATTTGAAGTGGTTAGATATAATCTACCTTTATTTCAATTGAGAAATATTTAGTTATTCATTACCTAGACTTTGAGGAGCTAGACATTTAGGTTGGTATTCCTAATAATCCTGGACCTCTGTTAAAACTCAATATTTGTACATTGTTAATGATGATGAGCAAACTGCCTCTGTGGCTGTGAGCAAGGACTGTTTCATTCTTTTATCTTGTCCTCCTGCTATTTGTCTTTAGCTCCTGCATTCTCAGAATCTAACCACTTTTCTGCATGCACTGTGTGAATCACTCCATTAATTGAGACATTTCAATCCTTCTACAAAGATTTATATAGTTTGCCAATGATGATCAAGCTGCCATAACAGTTATACCTAAACTGTATAAACGGTTGTCTTTTAACATATAGATATTTCTTGTTTCTAGTGCTAGTAGATGTTCATGGGTTGTTTCGGTTGGAGATTGTACCAAAAGCTTTCCTGGAGTACATGGATTGATAAAATTGAAGCAATTACATGCTATCTCTCACAGTGAGATGTTGCAGGGAGCCTAGCAACAAAAGCATCTCTTGCAAATAAACCTATCAGGTTTTTATGCTAACTCACACGTCATAGGGTGGGAATCTAAACAAAATCAAGGTATTAATTTATTGAGAAATCACGTGTAACTTATTTCTGAATTAAAACTGGAACGAAATATGAATGTATTAATTCCCCTTGTTGACTGTATGCTTACAATTCCGATTGAGTATACGATGCTTGCTGCTATACTCACTGTTTTATTGGTACTTAACATTGCCGGTTATTTGAAACAGTGGAAATCTAAAGGGCGAAGCTAGGAACTGCAACATTTGTCCTTGAGTATCAATAAAAAGCCACATAATAATTAGAAAATGGTTTAAGTAGCTCAAGGTGTAAATCTTATTATAATACAAATCAGAGTAGTTAATTGCTTACAATCTGATGAATGCTCTTACTAAATCTTATTGTGAATATCCAATCACCTTAGGGTCATGGGCCATAAAAACAAATGCTCATGTAGCATCAATAACTGATGAACCTGATCTTATATCAAATGTAAATGTGCACAACCTTCCCGTAAGAAGCTATAGAATTATACCTTAACATTGCCATTTCACTTCAGTTCTTTAGTCGTATATAATTATTTTAGGCATGTTCAGTTTTGATGTTTTTCTTTAAATTGGCTTGATCCGTGATTGGGTAGGGTTCATGCTAGGATAAAAGCTGAGAACTGCCTACACTGTAACCACAGCAACAGAAGGCAGAACATTCATTGAAGAATAGCAGCAGTAATCTGAATCCATTTTTCTGTAGTATTATTTTATCTCCATTTCCTCTTCTCTATACCTGCTTGCACTTTGTTCCTTTCAGATGGTATTTTGTGATTGAATTTGTATCTTCTTGCTATTATTCTATTTCTTCACAAGATGTGCCTGCCAATCATTAACTTTTTATTTCCATTGTTGGTGGATAAGTGTCTTCAACTTCACTGTACTTAGATGGAGCATTTAAGGCACAGTTAATTGATGTTAGAATTTCAACATATGAGAAAACATTGCTTTCACAACAGCTTAGCAAAATAACAGAATCTTTGTTTAAGAAGGAACTGCAGATGCTGGAAAATCAAAGGTACACAAAAATGCTGGAGAAACTCAGCCTGACCTCCCGGTGGCTCAGCACTTCAACTCCCCCTCCCATTCCATGTCCGACCTCTCTGTCCTGGGTCTCCTCCATGGCCAGAGCGAGCAACACCGGAAATTGGAGGAACAGCACCTCATATTCCGCTTGGGGAGTCTGCATCATGGGGACATGAACATTGAATTCTCGCAATTTTGTTAACCCTTGCTATCTCCTCCCCTTCCTCAGCCCTCGGGCTGTCTCCTCCTATCCCTCAGCCTTCGGGCTCCTCCTCCTTTTTCCTTTCTTCTCCCCGCCCACCCCCCATCAGTCTGAAGAAGGGTTTCGGCTGAAAACGTTGCCTATTTCCCTCGCTCCATAGATGCTGCTGCACCCGCTGAGTTTCTCCAGCAATTTTGTGTACCAATAGAATCTTTGTTGTCTTGTTGCTTTGGACTTCCTACGGGAAAAGATGATTCCTCATGGAAGCCTGCTTGTTAAATGCAAAGCAGTGAAAATTCAGGATAGATCTTGGATATGGATAAGAAATTAAAGAATCTTAAAAAGATTAAGTTGAGGTAAAGCAGTGTACTGCATGAATTACCTTGGTGTCAGTTATTGAGCCATTTTAGGTATCTAGTTAGTAGCACCAACCTGTGAAAAATCAATTAGACTTGTAAACAATAGAAAGGAAGCCTTGAAATTATAAGGTGGTAAGAATGAATGTGGGCAAAATAATAACATGCAGTACTTAAAGATATGAAGACTAGGGAAAGTTAATGCAGATATTTTGAATGAAACAAGGAGCTGCAAATATCGATTACAAAATAGACACAAAGTGCTGGTGTAACTCAGCGGGTCAGGCAGCATCTCAAGATAACATAGATACATGACGTTTCGAGTTGGGACCCTTCTTCAGACTGATTGTGGGGGATAGAGGCTCAATGAAAGGTGGAAGAGAGGAGCAGGACAAGTACTGCCAAGTAATAAATGGATACAGGTGGGAGGGGGGGTGGTTTGATAGGCAGGTGGTTGGACAAAGGTCAGATATGAAAAGACAGAAGGTGTGACATAAAATGATTAAAGAGTTATGAATTGTGATGCCTTCCACGTACATTCCTTCCTCTAGCTTCACAATTCACAACTCTTCACTCAAACCAGGGTAGGACCTTCACGGGGGTGTATGTAGAGCAGAGGTATTTTGATGTATAAGTACATCGTTTCCTGAAAGTGGAACTATGCCGAAGTGAAATAGGACGGTTAAGAAGGCTTTTAACATGCAGTTTAAATTGGCCATTAAAGTTGGGACATTATGTAAACGTTGTAGAAGATATTAACGAGGCTGCACTTCAAGTATTATGTTCCGTTTTGGTCACCACACTGTACGAAACACACTCTTATGCTAGAGAGTGTGCAGTAACGATTTATGAAGATTTTGCTAGGACAATAGGATCTGAGCTATTAGGAGAGATGGAACAGGCATGACTTTATTCAATTGAGTATGGGAGGGTGATCATATAGGGATGTATAAAATGAGGGGAATAGATTGAGGAAGTAGTTGAGGCAGGTACCATAGCAATATTTAAAAGACATTTGTACTGGTTCATGGATAGGATAGGTTTAAGGCGATTTGAGACAAAAGTGGGCAGTAAGACTAGCTGCGATGGCGAATCTTGGTCAGCCTGGGTGAAATGGGGGTGGAGATGGTTTTTTGTAATTAAAGTTAATGGGTGTATTATTGGTGTATTATGACTAGAGTCAGGATTTTGCAATAAATACCCTGTGTCTTTTCATGCCTTTTTTTGATAATTTCACCAGGATAATGTCTTTTTCACGATTGAGTGCCTAAATCAGCCTTTTATGCCGTTTTGCTAAAAGGTTGCGCTATTTTCACTAGTTGTATTGTGATTACAATGGCGTTTTCTATGTTAACCCATTAATATTAATGTTATTATTAATGTGTTAACATAGTATAACTTACAAGAAAATTTCCACCCCGGGGCGAAACCGGGGGCGCCACCATTGGCCGTTCATTCGTTCGTGCCACTGCCCGTTGGTTCAGTCTTCGCCAAGATCTATTTAAGAAAGAACTGCAGATGCTGGAAAAATCGAAGGTAGACAAAAAATGCTGGAGAAACTCAGCGGATGAGGCAGCATCTATGGAGAGAAGGAATAGGCAATATTTTGGGTCGAGACCCTTCCTCAGACTGATGTGGAGGGGGGGGGAGAAAGGAAGAGGTGCAGGCAGTAGGACTAGAAGGAGAGCTGGGAAAGGGAAGGGGGAGGAGGGATCTAAGTGCTATCTAAAATTAGAGGTCAATGTTGATACTGCGGGGGTGTAGACTACCCAAGCTTGTCTCCTCACTACATTCACTGCTGGCTCCAGTCGCATATCTGAGTTTTCAAATGATCTGTGCAAGGTATTAATTGATGCAGGAATTCCACTGTGGAAATTGGAAAACAAACCTCTCAGAGGTTTCTTAGAGAAATACACAGAGGAACATATAATCCTTTCGCGGAGCGGGCGATGCCTTGCCTGGGTCGCCGGGCTGGGACCGCCGATAAAAACATTGCAGAGCCGCGGATCTGTGGAGCGGCCAGCTGCGGGCGGCGGTGCGCTTTACATCGGGAACCTGGGATCTCTCGCTGAGATCGCCAGTGCGTGGAGCTCCGTCCAGCGCGGCCTGTTGGCTTGTAAGCCGCAGTCTCCGGTAAGGAAGCGACCGTTCCAGGCATCCCAAGCCGTTGAGAGGGTTCTCCCAACCCAGCGCGAACGGCCTGGAACATCGGGCCTTCCTAGCGGCGACTGCGGAGGCCTCAATAGGTCCGACTATGGGTGGCCATGGGGATGGGGACTTGACTTTGTGCCTTCCCCCACAGTGGGAACCATTGTGGGGGGATGTTTTTATGTTTTAATGTTAAACTTCTTCTCTAATGCTATGTTGTATTTTTATTAGTGTGCTGCAAGGACATCTGAATTTCCCCTGAACAAGGGAATTAATAAAGTATTTTTTATTATTATTATTATTATTATTATTATTATTATTATTACCATTATTATTATTATTATTATTATTATTATTATTATTATTATTATTATTATTATTATACCAAGCGAGTCACCATTATGGAAACATTATGTTGACAGCAACTTCATTGTTGTGCAGAAAATTAGAGATGAAGTTGCAAGCAACAAAACATAGGTCTCAATAGACGAGATGTTGGGGGGAGATATGTTGCCAATGTAGTCATCAGTACACTGGAGGCAGGTCAATCATCAAAGGAGTATTTGTTGACATCGGAATTAGTGGAGAAGTCAAACAGCTCAACAATTGCTCAGTTGTTTACATCTTCATTTGCTGTACTTTGGCCAGAAGGTATAAAACACGAGAATGTTCTTCTGTTTGTGACTGATGCAGCTCCGTAGATGAAACAAGCTGCTCGTGCTCTTAAAGTTTTATTCCACAAAATGTTGCATTTGACATGCTTAGCTCAAGGGCTCCATAGAATTGCCAAGCTTGTTTTCAAATGTTGATCGCCTAGTTTCCAATGTCAAGAAAATCTTCCTTGGAGCACCGTCACGTGTGCAGTTGTTCAACGAAATGGCACCTGAGATTCTGCTACCTCCTCAGCCCGTTTTTGACTAGGTGGGGTACATGGCTCTCTGCTGTACTGTACTATGCTGCAAATTTTGAAAAGATAAAATAGATTGTCAACTGTTTTGAAGAAGGAGAATCTGCTGCAGTTAGGATCGTCAGTGAAGTTAGGATCGTCAGAAAATGTCCCTCCACCGCGATCTTGTGTTTATTGCTTCCAATTTTGCAAACTTCCCACAAGCTATCACTTCCCTTGAGAAACGTGGCAAAAAATTAGTGAATAAATTGCAGGTTTTCAACAAAGTAATTGACGGAATTCGTAAAGTTCCTGGCAATGTCGGTAAAGACATACTAGGAAAATGTGAGAGAGTGATTTTAGCTAACAAACATCTTGATGAAATACAAAACATAGCTAACGTTTTTTAAGGTAGTTGTAATGCACAAGATATTGACATGAATATAGAGTCTGTAGCTTGATTCGGGTATGCACCAATTACCTCAGCTGAGGTAGAACGTTTTTCACAACTGAAGCATTTTCTGTCTGTCAGACGGCATAGTTTAACACCAGATAATTTAAAAACAATGCTAGTAATTATATGCAACCAGGCAACTTTGGTCATTTAATATGGTATACCTTTATATTATCATTTTTAACCATATTTTGGTGATGAAATATATGCCTTGGTATGCCTTTTTTGTCAAAGTATGCCTTTTTTGTGCCTTTTTTGTAATTTTACTATGCCTTTTTGCCTGCCTTTTTCCAAGTTTTTTAGTGCCTAAACATCCCGGCTCTAATTATGACTGTAAGTACAATACACCAAATTCAATTAGAGTTAAAGAGGCAAGGAGCTGTATGACTCTTTGATGCTATAACTCTGATTAAACATGGTGTATTGTACTGTACAGTCAGAAAAAATGTGTGAATGCTACTAAAATAGCTAGACGGCTAGCACAGTGTACGGTAAGTACGGGGGGAGGGTAGGGGAGAATGGGTGGAGACACTTTTAAGAAGCCAGGCAACTTTTATTAAGCCAGAGATACACAGCTGTGAAGTTTAGCTGACATTTAACATTACCGGTCGGTTTTCCTTGGTTCTGAAAACTCGTGCTTACATTTCCCCCCCCCCCCCCCCCAATGAGCCAATTAAAATGCCTGGTCAGCAAAGGAGATTACCTCCGACTACCTCGACTACCTACAACGACATGGTGACCCCACTGTCACTGCAATACGAGTTCAAAAGTATCGATTTTCTCCATGCCGACCAATTTTTGCTTGCAGAAAAATGTTCAACATGTTGAAACATTTTCCACGACCAAACTGAGGCCACGAGTAGTAACAACTATGCGGGAACTCCTCTCGACTATGATGGAGACTTACCAGAGACCACCTACAACCATGTGTGAACCATGCTGCAAGTTTGTGGAGAGCGCAGACTCTCCTAAACTCGCCAATAAGGTTGCCATAGTGGGACTGGCCCTTAAAGGTGAGTTTGAGAGAAGTATGGGAGTTTGGTAGATGCAACTTCCACCATGCCCAGCTGATACAGAGCAACAGTCAACAAAGCCGGTATAATAGTGAATTAAAAATCAAAGAACTCAGCAGATCAGGCAGCAATCGGAGGGAATGGACAGGAGACATTTGGGGTCAGGATCCTTCTTCAGACTGATTGGAGTATGGGAGAGAGAGCTGGAAAAGAGATGCATGGGTGGGACAAAGCCTAGCCAGTGATAAATGGATACTGGTGAGAGGGGTGGTATGATTGTCAAATGGGTGGAATAGAGGCACATGCTACAGCTGAAAGGAGACAAAAGGGTGTCAGAGGAGGAGAAGTGAAATGTAGAGCTGGAGGGAGGAATATGGGTGGATGAGGACTAACAATTTGAACCAATAAAGCCCTAGTCTGATTGCATCTTAGGAAAACACACTGAGGCATCAAGTACTTGAAATAAGGTGGAGCAAAGCTGAAGCACCTTCAGGGTAAGAGATGAAAGTTATGAGAAATTGTTCCTTAAAAATAAAGAAATCCAGAGATGTATAAGATTTTTTATAAAAAGGATATTAGGTAAATTTGGAAAAACACCTAACTAAAGAGAATGGGACAAGCAAGTATATGGTCATTTTAGGCTTGACATCATGAAATCAGAATGGTATTTAGCTAATAACCTCAAATAATAATGGGCATGTACCCTTATCACACATTTAAACTCAGTAAAGCAGTCACCAACATTTTGAGCAGAGCTTATCACTGGCCGCATAAGGCATTGGGTCTTTTTTTTAAACATTGTTAGACATTTTAAACACTGGTTAGAGTGAAGTGGCCCAGATTGGAATCAATGCTCATGAAAGCTGTACAGCCCAGGTCATAAACTTTTAAATATCACTGAAGATATTTATCAGTTCAGTCAAAACAATTGCTATTTTTCATTACCCTTTTCATATTCAAACGAAGCTATCCCTGTTAAGTTCAGCTTGCTTTTTGCCATAATTGATCTTAAGGCCCAGCATATTCTGTGTATTGTTTTTTTGGTAAAAAGAATGTATTGAATTTGGAGAGCTGCATACTGTTGCATATGACATTCAATGATCCTTTTTAACTAGATTTCTGTGACCTTCATTAATAAATCAACAGTGATTTATGCATGACAGTTTTTACAAATTAACAATATTTCTTTAAATTGTCGCCTTTTAAAAATTAATTTACATGATGTGATAAGGGAGCATTTATTGCCAATTCCTAATTTCTGTTGAATGGATGTCAGCAAGTCACATTCTTTAACTGCTGAGTCCATCTTGTGAAGTTACTTCCAGAGTATGGTTAAATAGGATGCTAAATGATTAATGTGGCCTGTGCACGGGGCCAAAATTAAAATGGTGACTGTTACTCTGATTAAATGAGTGTACAATTGTGTTTTCCCTTCTTAGTATACTATAAATTACAGAGGGTCACATTACATTAAGGTTTACATTTATTGGGAGTTCACTTTGGGAGCATTTACTTCCTATTCATACTTTAGAGACATTTGCAGAATTTCAAAGATATTTTAAAAACTGTAACATACATGAGTTTCCAAAGGCCCTGGTTCTTATAATGCATTTCTTGATAACTTGTGGAGTGAATCAAATTAGATTCACTGGCTTCAGTAATGATGGAGATTGCCAGAGGAGCACAGCATGGATCATCTATTTGGCAATTCTGGTTGAACACCTCAGCCTTTTACTTAGCATTCAGATATTGGGCCTTGCCATCAATGAGAATGAGAATGAAAATTTGCTCCCTGTTAGCTGTTTTAATTATTCACTGCCAATCTTAACAAAAGATTAAAGTGTTGAACAAACTCAGAGGATCAGACAACATCCATGGTGAGAATAGGTGGTGCATTCCCTCCACAGATGCTGCCTGACCTGCTGATTTCCTTCAGCACTTTGTTTTCTGCTCGAGATTGCAGTATCTACATTTTGTTGTGTCACCAATCATGACTAGATAAGAGTGGACTACAGGGTTTTGATCTGATCGGTTGCTTATGAGGTCTGACTTACCAGAAGTGGCAGCATTGTGACAGACAGATGGCGCAATGGGCTAAGTGTTCGGCTGGCGACCCGAAGGTAGCCGGTTCGAATCCCGCTTGGAGTGCATACTGTCGTTGTGTCCTTGGGCAAGACATTTCACCCACCTTTGTCTGCGTGTGAATGTGTGTGAGTGATTGGTGGTGGTCGGAGAGGCCGTAGGCGCAGATTAGCAGCTACGCTTCCGTCAGTCTGCCCCAGGGCAGCTGTGGCTACAGAAGTAGCTCACCACCACCGAGTGTGACTGAGGAGTGAATGAATAATGCGATGTAAAGCGCCTTGAGTATCTAGAAAGGTGCTATATAAATCCCATCCATTACTATTATTATTGTGGTATACAGATTGTGAGATCAGGTTTTTGTTTCTGATTATGGCTTGCTGTATTCCCACTGAGTTACTCCATCTTGTTGTGTCCAACATGCTGTATTTGTTGTTTAAGATGAAAGGAGTTGCATGTTACAGTTTACGAGATTTGCACCTCATCATGTTTTAAGTATGTCTGATGCAATTCCTAGCAATTTATTTTACATACCTCATTGTAGGTCTGACCTGCCAGTGGGACAGGTCATACACAGGGATTGTGATGGTGAAGGTTGGGTACTGGTGTCTGGTACATTATCTGAAAGGATTTGAGTCTAGGAGCAGGGAGGTTCTACTGCAGTTGTACAGGGTCTTGGTGAGACCACACCTGGAGTATTGTGTACAGTTTTGGTCTCCAAATCTGAGGAGGGACATTCTTGCCATAGAGGGAGTGCAGAGAAGGTTCACCAGACTGATTCCTGGGATGTCAGGACTGTCTTATGAAGAAAGACTGGATAGACTTGGTTTATACTCTCTAGAATTTAGGAGATTGAGAGGGGATCTTATAGAAACTTACAAAATTCTTAAGGGGTTGGACAGGCTAGTTGCAGGAAGATTGCTCCCGATGTTGGGGAAGTCCAGGACAAGGGGTCACAGCTTAAGGATAAGGGGGAAATCCTTTAAAACCGAGATGAGAATAACTTTTTTCACATAGAGAGTGGTGAATCTCTGGAACTCTCTGCCGCAGAGGGTAGTCGAGGCCAGTTCATTGGCTATATTTAAGAGGGAGTTAGATGTGGCTAAGGGGATCAGAGGGTATGGAGTGAAGGCACGTACGGGATACTGAGTTGGATGATCAGCCATGATCATATTGAATGGAGGTGCAGGCTCGAAGGGCCAAATGGCCTACTCCTGCACCTAATTTCTATGTTTCTATGTATGATACCATGGATGCAAATATGTTAGGCTGTTGTTTAACTGACTTGTGGAGCATCTAATCATTTAGCCACAGTCCCCAAATGTTTGTGACGACAACACTGCAAGGTTAACAGAGTATTTGAATCAATCTCAACACCTACTGAATAGTGAAAGGCCTGTATATTGTGTGTGGAGAGGATGTTTCCACCAGTGGGAGAGTCATAGCATCAGAATTAAAGGATGTTCCTTTAGGATGAGGAGGAATTTCTTTAGTCAGTGGATAGTGAATCTGTGGAATTCATTGCCATAGAAGGCTGTGGAGGCCATCAATGGATATTTTTAAACATAGATAGATAGATTTGATTAGTAAGGGTGTCAGGGGTTATGGGGAGACGGCAGGAGAATGGGGTTATGAGAGCAAAATAGATAGCCATGATTAAATGACGAAATAGACTTGATGGGCTGACTGGCCGAATTCTGCTCTTATTACTTATGAACTTAGGAAGGGGTATATAACCATATACCAATTACAGCACGGAAACAGGCCATCTCGGCCCTACAAGTCCGTGCCGAACAACATTTTTCCCTTAGTCGCACCTGCCTGCACTCATACCATAACCCTCCATTCCCTTCTCATCCATATGCCTATCCAATTTATTTTTAAATGATACCAACGAACCAGCCTCCACCACTTCCACTGGAAGCTCATTCCACACAGCTACCACTCTCTGAGTAAAGAAGTTCCCCCTCATGTTACCCCTAAACTTCTGTCCCTTAATTCTGAAGTCATGTCCTCTTGTTTGAATCTTCCCTATTCTCAAAGGGAAAAGCTGATCCACATCAACTCTGTCTATCCCTCTCATCATTTTAAATTCTGGAAATACATGTGGCCAAACAAAATAAGGATGGTATTTTCCTTCCAAATTACATTGGTGAACCCGATGGTACAAGGTCTTTTATTGTCATGTGTACCGATTAAGGTACAGTGATATTTGATTTACTGTACAGCCATACTAAAAAAAAGCAACAAGACACAAGCAACAAGCAACAAGATAAATGTTAACAAGATAAATTCCACCACAGCGGATTCCCCACATTCCTCACTGTGATGGAAGCCTCTTTATTCCCTCTTTATTCGCCCGCGGTGGGGGCAGTCGAACCATCTGCAGTCGGGGTGATCGAAGCTCCCGCAGCCAGCGATCGAAGCCCCCGCGTCGGGGCAGTAGAAGCTCCTGCGGCCTGTAGCTCCCGAAGTCGGTCTCTAACCAGGGCCCGCAAGCTCCACAATGTTAAGCCCACAGGCTCCCGCTGTTGGAGCTCCAAGGTCGATCTCCAGCAGAGGCCGCCAGCTCCTCGATGTTAGGCCGCAGTGCAGACGGAGATACGATACAGAAGAAAATTGCATTTCTGTCAAGGTTAGAGATTTAAAGAAGATAAAAAAGGATCTTCCAGCGAGAGTATCCTGGGGATCAACAATAATCAGAAGCTCTGCTGGACCAGCCACATAAATACTGTACATCAATGTTAGGTTGATCCTATGATACAGGGATCATACTCTGAGGATTTCCACCAACACCAAGGCAGATATATGTGATAGAATACTCTCCACTTGCCTGGATGACTGTAGTGCCAACAACTCTGAGGAAACTTGACTTCTAGTACGACAGCTTTCTTTATTGCTCCCCTTTCCACCACCAAAAACATTAATTCCCTCCGCCACTGGCACACAATGGCAGTAATGAATAGCACTTACACCATGCACTGTAGCATCCAACAGCACTGCCAAACTCACAGCCTCTACCACCAAGAAAGATGTACCACAGCATATGGAAACACCACCACTGGTTTATTTCCACCCAAGCAGCACACCATCCTGACTTGAAAACATTTTGCTGATCCATCATCTGGGACTAAATGCCAGGACCTATGTAACAACAGACAAGAGGATCTTCACTAAAAGCACTGCAGCAGTCCAAATGGCAACTCTCCGCACCGTCTCATATACAATTAGGGACAAAGAATTAATGGTGGCCTTGGTAATGGGGCTCAGATCAAGAAGAAAAACATTTAAAAGCACTATGAAACCTAAGTTGCTATTGATTCCCCATGAAAGCAAATTGTTCCTTGTTCATTTAAATGACCTCAATCAATTGTTCACATCACGGTTAGATCACTGATGAACCATCGAAGCAATTGGAAATGGAAGTGATTTGTGTAACTTCTTATTTTCAATTTCTAAAAACTAGTATCATTATGGTAAACCTGTTGTGTGAAATTTGCAAAGTGTACGGAAAGGACACTTGAATAAAAGGAATAATCTGGAGTATTGCATACAGTTTTGGTCTCCAAATCTGAGGAAGGAGGACATTATTGCCATAGAGGGAGTGCAGAGAAGGTTCACCAGACTGATTCCTGGGATGTCAGGACTGTCTTATGAAGAAAGACTGGATAGACTTGGTTTATACTCTCTAGAATTTAGGAGATTGAGAGGGGATCTTATAGAAACTTACAAAATTCTTAAGGGGTTGGACAGGCTAGATGCAGGAAGATTGTTCCCGATGTTGGGGAAGTCCAGGACAAGGGGTCACAGCTTAAGGATAAGGGGAAAATCCTTTAAAACCGAGATGAGGAGAACTTTTTTCACACAGAGAGTGGTGAATCTGTGGAACTCTCTGCCACAGAGGGTAGTTGAGGCCAGTTCATTGGCTATATTTAAGAGGGAGTTAGATGTGGCCCTTGTGGCTAAGGGGATCAGAGGGTATGGAGAGAAGGCAGGTACGGGATACTGAGTTGGATGATCAGCCATGATCATATTGAATGGCGGTGCAGGCTCGAAGGGCCGAATGGCCTACTCCTGCACCTAATTTCTATGTTTCTAATTGTCTCAATATTATAATATAGATCAATATGATTTATTTATATTCAAGAACCGTTTATTGCTATGGTTTATTTTTTATGCATGTAAATTCTGTCAGCTTAAAACTGTTGTCGGAAATGATTCAGACATTAGTGACGCAGCACATGATAACAGTTATGCTTCAGAAAAATAACGTGCGCATTCTCTACTTCCATTTTAAACTTCCCCATTGCTTGAAATTCATACGTCCCACCTTATATCCAAACTTGTTCCACTCTTGCCAGTTCTTACAGTCGTCAGTGTTTACACCTACTTGGTATATGCTTGGTCTGCATCGCATGGAATGAAATTACTGAAATGAAACTCAGCAGTTTCTCAACCATCAGGCAGTGCCCTCCAGGAGATGAAGAAAGGTAACCACCAGGAGTAAGTGAAATTGCAAAATGCTTCTGGTAGCTCAGATTATACTTGGAAATTTAATACATTATTACTATGTAAAGCAACAGCTTTTCCCCTTAAGAAACACTCATTATTTGTTCATTATACTACTGAATGTTCACATTACTTGTAAAATTGAGTCATTTATTTAAATTAATTAAACACAGTCACAAGTCGCCATTGTATATTTTCTAACTAGTCTATTAGATTCTCTCAAAGCAGAATAGTAACTTTGCAAGTAACATTTGGAGAGTTTGAACATAAATTCTGCCACCTACCCACATTACATTAGCATAATTGATAAAGCAAAGCAGTGTCATCAGAGAATTCTAGAGGTGCTCCCAACTTCCAATTGCCAGCAATCACCATCCATACACAGGGCATTGCTTATTCTGACATTCTGTGCCAGAAAATAACGAAGGTTGATCGGAAGATTGTGCTTACTAATGTAAAAACTGAGGTTTCTTTAAATATTTGCATAAGAGTCAAAATAGTTAAGTTAAAACCAACCAAACTCAGACAATGATGAGAAGGCCTACCGGGAGGAGGTGGCTGATCTAGCACTCTGGTGCCAGGAGAACAGCCTCCTCTTGAACATCAAAAAAACGAAGGAGCTGATCATGGACTTTAGGAGGGCACATCATCCGAGGACATACACTCCATTGAGTATAAATGGGGATCCTGTGGATAGGGTGAACTGTTTTAAATATCTGGGAGTCCACATCTCTGAGGATATGACATGGTCATCACACGCCTCAGCACTGGTGAGTAAGGCAAGGCAGCGCCTTTACCACCTCAGGCAATTGAGGAAATTCAGAGTGTCTCCGAGTATCCTCCAGCGCTTCCACGCAGCGGCGGTGGAAAGCATCTTGTCCGGGAACATTACCATCTGGTTTGGGAATTGCTCTGCCAAGGACAAGAAGGCTCTGCAGAGAGTAGTGCGTTCGGCCGAACGCACTATGGGAACTTCACTCACCCCACTGCAGGAACTATACAACAGGAGGTGCAACTCCAGAGCAAACAAAATCATGAGAGACCTCTTCCACCCCTGCAACGGACTGTTCCAGCTGCTACGGTCAGGCAAACGCCTCCGTTGCCATGCAGTGAGAACGGAGAGGTTGAGAAGGAGTTTCTTCCCAGAGGCAATTCGGACTGTAAACGCCCATCTCACCAGGGACTAACTCTACAGAACGTTTTTTTCCTTCTATTATTTATTATGTAAAAGAATATGTGTGTTATGATTGTGTTTATAATTTGTTTGGTTGTTTTGTTGTTTGTCTTTTGCACAAAAGTCCGCGAGCATTGCCACTTTCATTTCACTGCACATCTCGTATGTGTATGTGACAAATAAACTTGACTTGACTTGACTTGACTTGACTTGACTAAAACATATAAATTAATAAAAATCTTTCATTCCTGTCATGATGGAAGTGTATTGTTATTCCGAATCCAGCTGTAAAATATGTTTTATTCTACTTATTCAGGCATTGTTTAGTCCCGTCACAGCAATTGGACCTGGAAGTATAACACTTTTATGAACAGTGTCAGCTGTTCACTCCATTAACTGGAACTTAACGTCAAGTCAAGAGAGTTTTATTGTCATGTGTCCCAGATAGGACAATGAAATTCTTGCTTGTTGCAGCACAACAGAATATGTAAACATAATACAGAACAGGAGATAAAAGTTCATTGTGTCTATATACCATAGGCCATATATATACACAATAAATAACCAGACAAAGTGCAAAAGACTGTTATTTTTCAGAGTTTGTTTGATGTTGTATTTAGTAGCCTGATGGCTGTGGGTAGGTTTTGTTTTTATCTCATAATCGGTTTTCTTTACCAGATTATATTCAATGGTGATTATATGGAATATCATCTTGTTTTCAGGATTGGCCTCCTGCATATGGTAAATATTAATAAACTGGATATACATTTTGAAAGACAGTGTAACTTAACATTCTCCCGTTCTTGGTTCCATAGAGGCTGGAGGGAAAAAACTACGAAGTACGATCCAGAGAAGTACTGAAACTGGGTTAGCCGTCGAAATGAGGAATAGAATGACCCGACAACCGAGTCGCGAATCTACAGATGGAAGCATGAACAGTTACAGTTCGGAGGGAAAGTAAGTTCTATATAAAGAAGATTTTCAAAACGCAATGCATTGGTGCAGAGTAAACAGACTTTGGTATTTCTCACACCCTCCATCCTAAATTACTTTGATTTAATAACCAGTGGGTGGATAGGGTGGTGAACAAGGCTGTTGGCATGAGTCAGGGCACCGGGTCTAGGTTTGGGATGTTTTGGTGCAGTTGTAAAATACATTGATGGTCCAACATTTGTATTATGTTCAGTTTTGGTGACCCTGCTATAACAAAGATTCCATTAATCTGGAAAGACGCTTATAGTTTATATACACTTGTACATTCCTTTACACTTTAATCATGAATATGCAAAATATTAGATTAATATCCTGAGTCAATTGTAGCAGAAGAGTGAGAGAAATTCCACTCTGAATTATCAAGGCAAAATAATGTACCCTAGGAGAACATTCAACCCACAAATTATCTATCTTACCTAAGGATAATGTCCAGACTTGTTCCCCATTGAAGCTCTTCAGCAAATCTGGAAAAAAACATGATTGTTTTTCAAGATGGGATTTTGGGTAGAGAGAGTATAAAGATGATCCAATGGAGAGTGATAGAGTGATACAGCATGGAAACAGGTCGTTCGGCCCAAATTGCCCTCACTGGCCAACATGTCCCAGCTACACTAGTCCCACCTGCCCGCGTTTGGCCCATATCCTTCCAAGAAGAGGCAAAAAAATGTAGTTATCTACTTTGATGCACAAAGCAGAAAAATAGAGTATTTCTTAAATGGTGAAAGATGAAAAGTCACACCCAGGCCAAAAGCAGGACACAACCACGAAAAACCACCAAGGATTTCCACATCAATCACCTGCAAAACAAAGTATCATTTGTGTCATTTGTGCTTAAGACCCAATCATATGACCTTCCCTGTTCACTGGTATTGACGAATGGCATGGGAAATGCAATTAGGCATTGGCTACAACTGGGACTTCAAAAAAAGCTGCAGATGCTGGAATGTGAAGGAAGGAACTGCAGTTGCTGGTTTAAACCTAAGATAGACACAAAAAGCTGGAGTATCTCAGCGGGCCAGGCAGCATCTCTGGAGAGAAGGAATGGGTGACATTGAGTTACTCCAGCTTTTTGTGTCTTTCTGCAGATTCTGCTGAAAGACTGAAATAAAAATATACATGAAATGCTCGAAGCATTTAGCAGGCCTGGCACATCTGTGGATAGAGGAACAAGAGGTGACCCCTCAGGTGCAAGATTCTTCGTGAGAATGTTACTCTAAGAAAGAGCATAAAAGAGCTGAATTTTCAGGCCAGTTTTTAAACCATGCAGTAATAGGTCTTAAAAGAGAGTTTTATAAAAATACACCCCGTGTCATTTACTGACATATTTTATGGTGCAGACATAATATCAGCACAGAGACTATGTTTGGTACAGTAAAACAGGCCATCACAAACCTTGTTATACACTTACTCCTATTAGAATTCATAAAATCTTCACATTTATCAGCCATTTCAGCTGCTGGCTCACGCTTGTGGAACTGTTAGTCATGACCATCTTGGAGAGGCATAATTCGGGCTGATTTCATGCACATAAATAATTCCAGAAAAGCTAAACAGGAAGATCAGCATACTGGTTATTTATGAGGTTCCTGGCAACAAAACTAGAATGCTAATTGTGGAATTGTACCTCCTCAAATAACTTTTAAGCTTGAGAGAACAAATAATATGTCAATCTATTTAAAAAAATAATGTATCTACTACATATTCATTTTACTTTTATTCCATGCCTTGGCTTTGTCAGAAACCAATTGTATCTCTTGCCAAATGTTTAACTTTTTATTTGCTCACACATTGCTCAATATTCACATGACTTACAGAGAAAGGTTGAACAAGATAGGTTTATTCTTTGGAGCGCAGAAGGTAAAGGGGGGACTTGATAGAGGTCTTTAAAATTATGAGAGGGAGTTGACCTGGAAAAGCTTTTTCCATTGAGAGTAGGGAAGATTCAAACAAGAGGACATGATTTGAGAATTAAGGGACAGAAGTTTAGGGGCAGCATGAGGGGGAACTTCTTTACTCAGAGAGTGGTAGCGGTGTGGAATGAGCTTCCAGTGGAAGAGGTTCGATTTTATCATTCAAAAATAAATTGGATAGGTATAAGGACGGGAAAGGAATGGAGGGTTATGGTCTGAGTACAGGTAAATGGGACTAGGTGAGAGTAAGTTGGCCTGTTTCATTGCTGCAATTGTTACATGGTTATGTGGTTGTATGACTTAACCAAATACAACAGCCAATGATTGAAACGTCACGGGCTCAGGAACAGCTTCTTCCCAACAACCATCAGTCTATTGAACACTACAAATACCATCTCAACTATGAACTGTTTGGTTGCACTAAGGACTTTGGGCTATTTTATTTTGCAATACAATTTTTAATTTATTGAACATTTTTTTGTATATTTTACTATGCTATCTATTGAGTACTATGTTAACAGACCTATTATGCTGCTGCAAGTACAAATTTCGTAGTTGGCTTTTGGTGCATATGACAATAAAACACTCTTGACTCTTAGCTCTTGACAAATATGAGATATTACCAAACCTGATGA
The DNA here is from genome assembly GCF_028641065.1 of Leucoraja erinaceus. Lineage (NCBI taxonomy): Eukaryota > Metazoa > Chordata > Chondrichthyes > Rajiformes > Rajidae > Leucoraja > Leucoraja erinaceus. The sequence goes on from NC_073380.1 coordinate 108,159,233, forward strand.
AGGGTATTTTTGTTTAGGTATATGTACAACAGCTGTGCTGCCTGAGCTACAGACAGATAGATTAATCTATAGTGCATCTCTTTACGCAAATGAAACATCAAGAAATAAAAACTGCTGGATGTATTTCAAGGTGGAGTTTAAAAATTAATGTTATGGCTTAATTACTCATGTCTTTTGGATTACTAACAGTCAATTTCTTGCACTTATTATTCCTCGTAGCCTTATCTTTCCTGGTGTTCGATTGGCATCGGACAGCCAATTCAGTGATTTTCTGGATGGCCTTGGTCCAGCACAGATGGTAGGACGTCAGACCCTTGCAACACCATCCATGGGTGAGTGGGGCTGTTATTTTATGTTAATACAAGTAATTTTCTTAGTTGAATATTGATAAATATTCAGTGGTCGTGGAATCCCATATTACTCGACCCCACCACTATCCAAATACAAAAGTGGGTTACTGCTCTTTGAGCACTAATTGCAGTGTGCCTGCTCAAACCCCTTTGCTACCCTTCCTCCAGCCCACCTTACCACTGGGATATTATAACTACAGACCACTTCCCAAGCCACAGCAATATGGCCAACAATCTCTCCGGCCCAGCTTTTGGAAGAGGGACAATTAAACAATAGACAATAGGTGCAGGAGTAGGCCATTTGGCCCTTTGAGCCAGCACCGCTGATCATCCCCAATCAGTGCTCCGTTCCTGCCTTCTCTCCATATTCCCTGACTCTGCTATTTTTAAGAGCCCTATCTAGCTCTCTCTTGAAAGCATCCAGAGAACCTGCCTCCACCACCCTCTAAGGCAGAGTATTCCATAGACTCACCATTCTCTGTGAGAAAAAGTGTTTCCTCGTCTCGGTTCTAAATGGCTTACTCCTTATTCTTAAACTGTGGTCCCTGGTTCTGGACTCCTCCAACACCAGGAACATGTTTCCTGCTTCTATTGTGTCCAAGCCCATAACAATCTCATATGTTTCAATGAGATACCCTCTCATCCTTCTAAACTCCAGAGTGTACATGCCCAGCTGCTTCATTCTCTCAGCATATGGCATTCCCGCCATCCCGGGAATTAATCTTGTAAACCTACGCTGCACTCCCTCAATAGCAAGAATGTCCTTCCTCAAATTAGGGGACCAAAACAGCACACAACACTCCAGGTGTGGTCTCACTAGGGCTCTGTACAACTGCAGAAGGACCTCTTTGCTCCTATATTCGATTCCTCTTGTTATACAGGCCAACATGCCATTCACTTTCTTCACTGCCTGATGTATCTGCATGCTTACTTTCAAAGACTGATGTACAAGGACCCCCAGATCCCGTTGTACTTCCCCTTTTCCCAACTTGACGGCATTTAGATAGTAGGTACTAGACCTGTATGTTACCACTGGTCTGCAGGCACCACTGCAAGGAGTCTGCTGACTAAATTATATTATCGCCATCCTTCTTGGATCATTCAAATCCACCTTAATGGCTAGAATTTCTAAAGTGTTTAATTCAAGCAATAGCATTTGTAACAATTAGTTAACATCTTCTGATCAATGTCAAATGATCACATCTCTAGGAGAGCTCATACCAAAGTCTGGAGCCCACTAGGTCCCACTATGGGAAGTCCAACCTACCATTAGATTGTCTCTGTGAAACCAGAACCTTGGAGTGATTTTTAACAACCTTCAAAAACTGTTAAAGGACAGACAAGACAAAGGATTGGTATAGCATTGGATAGAAGGTGCTTACAATAAAACAATAAGATGGATAAGAGAAACATATTTTTCTTTCTCATTTTTGATAGCAATTTGAATAACACAAAATTTAAAATACAAAGATAACACTGGTATTATTCTATGAAAATGACAGGAATGCCATATCTTGAACCTGTAAGACAGAATTCATACATAATGCGTCAGAACATGTTAATATTCTAAGAATAGAAATATCAGCTTAAATCTAATTTACCAATTAACCCATGCTAACATTGCAAATATATAAGTGATGCAAGCAATGAAATGTTTAGCAGAGTATGTTGAGACACAAGGTACAGGATACTGAGTTGGATGATCAGCCATGATCATATTGAATGGCGGTGCAGGCTCGAAGGGCCGAATGGCCTACTCCTGCACCTATTTTCTATGTTTCTATGTGCGTACTTTAAATCACAAGCACTATTTCAGACATAAAACAGTCATGTCCAGAATCAGGAACAATCACATCTTGTGAACATGTTGGCAATTTGTCTTGTTTTCCACTTCTATAAAGGCACGAAGGCAGTGAGAGAAATTTCATATCAAAAACATTAATTATTACTAATATTACACATCAGAATTTTAACATTTTGTATTATATTTATCTCTTCAACAATACATCTTATTCTATCACATACAAAAGAATGACATTTCCTTCCGGAGCCTAGAGAGTCAGGAGGAAATGCCTGCAGGGTGCCGGTTTATTCTGCATGGAGTGTGTCATGAGGTCTTGAAATACTGTTTATTTCAAACGCTGTCAATTGCAATTCAACCAAATAGCAAAACAAAATGCACACACTGCATTTAGAAAATAGATGCTGATGAATTGCCATGGCTGGGGAGGGGGCAGAACAAGACACTTCAATGCTGTCTAAGTGTTTAAAATTATGACTTATGTGCATCAAGAATCAGCAGTAAATGGAACACTACTGAAGTTTAATGCGTGTCTCTCATTGATCTGTCAATTTTCATGTCACTGTCATGACTGAAGTTCTTAAAATAACTGTGGATGTACAAATATTCCTTGCAATAAATTGGTTGACATATTAAAATTAAATTAATCTGACATAGAATGGAAATGTCCTTGTTTCAAATTAGTTCATAAATCATATATTTAGATTAATTCCGACTTCTTTGGGAATACAGATGAAAGTAGAATGGCTGTTGATGACTGCAATCATAAGAGAGGAACGAATTCTGACCATCAGTGTTTGAGATGATGGAAATGAAATGGGGCAGATTGTTTAACTCTTTAAAGGGCTGTGCTACTTATGTTGTATACATTTCCCATTCAACTTTCTGTATTTCCTCTATGGCATTCAAAATGTGTTAACTAACCATAAAAGCATCGCGCTTCATCATCCTCAATGATGTTTTGTAACAAACCACACTGTACTTCAGAGTTACTGGTGGCAAGTTAGTTTTGACTAGGACATACAGGAAACTGCAGATGCTGGAATCTTGAGCAAAATAAACCTGCTGGAAATACTCAGTAGGGGCAGGTGGGCTATGACTTGAAATTAGAGAATTTATATTGACAAGACCAAACATAATTAGGTGACTGAAATAGGCAACGTTTCAGGCCGAAACCCTTCTTCAGACTGATGTGGGGGGGGGAAGATGAAAGGAAGAGGAGGAGCCACAGGGCGGAGGGAGACTGAGAAGGGGAGGAGACAATGAAGGCTACCTGAAACTGGAGGTCAATGTTCATGGGGTTTATACCCCAGCGGCAGGAACATGAACATGAACATTGACTTCTCCAGTTTCAGGTAGCCCTCATTGTCTCCTCCCATTCTCAGCTCTCCCTCAGCCCCCCTGGCTCCTCCTCTTCCTTTCTTCCCCCCCCCCCCCCCCCCCCACACAGCAAAACCCTTACATCATTCTGAAGAAGGGTTTTGGCGCAAAACGTTGCCTATTTCTTTCGCTCCATAGATGCTGCCGCATCCGCTGAGTTTCTCCAGCACTTTTGTCTTCCTTCGATTTTCCAGCATCTGCAGTTCTTTCTTAAACATAGACGAGGTGACTCTGTTGTTGCAGACTTGTGCTCAGTCTGCCAATACCAGCTGGTGCTCCCAGTTGCTAATCATTTTAACATCCCATTCCTATACCTATCCCTCTATTCTTGACCTACTCCAGTGCCGGAGTGAGGTCACACACGAACTGGAAGAGAAGCATTTTATATTCTGCTTTGATATGTTACAAACCAATTGTAGGAATATTGAATAATTCAATTTCAAGTAACACCTCTGTACCTCCCCTCTCATTCCTCTTCCCCTATCCTTGTGCGCATACATTTCATCCACCACCCAAGTCACACTGCTCCATTCACTGCACCAAATGCCCATTTTCAATTCCTGAATCCCATATTGGAGTTTAATGCAGATAGGTGTGAGGTAATGCATTTTGGATCAAACCATAGCAGGACCTTCGAAGTGAATTACAGGTCCCTGGGGAGTGTCATAGAGCAGAAGCATTTATGAATGCAGGTGCAGAGTTCCTTGAAAGTGGCATCTCAGGTGGATAGAGTGGTCAATAAGTCTTTCAGTACATTGGCCTTCAGTCAAGATATTGAGTATACAAGTTGGTATGTTATCCATTTGTGAGACTACATTTGGAGTATTGTGTTCAGTTTCAGTCACCCTGCTTTAGGAAGGATGTTGTTGGTCTGGAAAGAGTGCAGAGAAGATTTACGAGGATATAACCAGGACTTGCGGGCCTGAGGTACAGGGAGAGGTTGGGCAGGCTAGGACTTTATTCCTTGGAGTGTAAGATGATTAGGCCGATCTAATAGAGGTGTAGAAGTTTATGAGCGGAATAGATAGAGTGAAGGTAGTCTTTTACCCAGAGTAGTGGAATCAAGAACCAGAGGACATAGGTTTAAGGTGAGGGGGAAAGATTTAATAGGAGCCTGAAGGGCGACATTTCCACACAGCCAGTGGTGGTAGATAGCATGGGCTGCCAGAGGACGTAGTTGAGGCAGGCACTATAACAATGCAAAAGACATTTGGTTTAGAGAGATATGAGCCAAACGTACCCAGGTGGGACCAGTGTAGACGGGATATGGTGGTTGGACTGAAAGGCCTATTTCTGAAGTACGTTTGAAATACTTTTCAACCCCCCCCCCCCCCCCCCCCCCCCCCCCCATCCCCTTCCTACCCCATCCACTTTCAACCCTATCCCTCTTTCTCCTTTTACATTTTATTCCTATTTTCCTTTCTTACCTTATCATTTTGTGTCTCTAGCTTTTGTCACTTACTTTTCTCCCCCCGACCTGTACCCACCCATCACTCGCCAAGCTTTGCCTCACCCCACCTGTCTTTTCCTGCTTTCTCTCTACTTCATATGTGTGAAGTAGGGTCCCGACCTCAAGCATCATCGGTCCATTGCTTCCACACAAGGTGCCTGACCCACCAAGAAGCAGTTCACTTCTTGACTTACTGTCTTTTAATTAAGAAATCTATCACACATTCAATTCCGTTTCCCTGGCAGCACAGCTAACTTAATAGAATTGCAGACTATGGTTACATGTTCTTCAAGTTAGATACATAGGATTTAAATACATCATCAATCTTGGGGAAGCTTTCAAGTGTACAACACTAGAAGGAAAATGGCAAGTTCATAAAAAAGCAAAAAGCTAGCGTGCTTTGTTGATTCTTGTTTCATCTACTGCAGTATTATACTAAGTGTATTCTGAAATCTGCTGACTGTCCATAATAGATCGAGGTCTCTGGAATAGACGTTGTGAATTGAATGGAAACTCAGGAACAGCCCTTACAAAACAAGACACAAAGTGCTGGAGTAACTCAGCCTGTCAGGCACCATCTCTGGATAGCATGGATATGTTGTTTCATGTTGCAACCCTTCTTCAGAATGAATTGAATGTCCTCTTTCAAGGAGTATAATTATCAACCAGAAAAAGAGGGTCATTGAAAACGGGGAGAGTTGACTCTACATTAATGTTTTCATCAAGCAATTCTGTACATCAGGACCACAATATTTGAAATGAACTCAATATCAAACATTGGCTTCAATTGTACAATATACTGATGCACTGGATTTGGTCTTCTCTCTCTCTGCAGGTGACATCCAAATCGGCATGATGGATAAAAAAGGGCAGTTGGAAGTAGAAGTTATCCGAGCTCGAGGTTTGATGGGCAAACCCGGATCCAAAGCTTTACCTGGTAAACAAGTTTGTTTCTTAACTTTTATGTACAGGCTGCAAAGCAGAAGTGAATAAAGTGAGATGTTGACGGCACTTCAAAAAATAATGACCTAAAAGTTGTGATATTTTGTGCTGTTTCTCCCAGTGTCATAATTTAGTTGAAATTTCAATTTCAATTTTCCAACAGCCCATCTGGGATCAGTCTTTCTACAACATTGGTTTGATGCATTCGCTCATAATGTGTGCGCCATAAATGCACCAGATATCTTGTGTGAAAGATGTACTAGAAACCAGGAGAAGAACCCATCTCCCCATCCCATCACATAGACAACACTGTGACATTTAAAGGAATCCTTAAATGATGTTTCTAAGTTATGGGGGCACTAAGCTACATATGAGAGTGGACTGCAGAGTTGCATGGAACTTATATTTCACAGATAAGGTGAAGGCTGAGTCGAAGGGTGCATAAAATAATTCTGGCCTCCACTGAGCTTCTGGCATGAGGGCACAAAGAAAAGGCCTTCTTGTCAGAGGAGGCTGACAGAAATCTTGGAGAAGGTCTCTAGCCAGGTGATCCTACCCCAAGCATTTCCTTAAGCGTTGTTGGAATAGTTGAAAATGACCAGCTCCTCTTCTCCACAATCCTCTGAATCTCTGCACGTGATCATGCCAGGCACCAATCTGCTGTCACTGACATCAATTCCGTGAGTCCTTACCCGGCAAGACAAAGAAATGAAGGTTAATGTTGACTGTAACATGAGAAATGCAGGTGTAAGAGTTGTGATCGGTGGAATTGTTATTACATAAACAATTGATTTATGTATGAGCCAACATGTGTGAAGTCCAGGACAAGGGGTCACAGCTTAAGGATAAGGGGGAAATCCTTTAAAAACCGAGATGAGAAGAACTTTTTTCACACAGAGAGTGGTGAATCTCTGGAACTCTCTGCCACAGAGGGTAGTCGAGGCCAGTTCATTGGCTATATTTAAGAGGGAGTTAGATGTGGCCCTTGTGGCTAAGGGGATCAGGGGAGTATGGAGAGAAGGCAGGTACGGGATACTGAGTTGGATGATCAGCCATGATCATATTGAATGGCGGTGCAGGCTCGAAGGGCCGAATGGCCTACTCCTGCACCTAATTTCTATGTTTCTATGTGAATGCAGAATGGGAGGTATTGGAAGATACGATTTACTGTGGCTTTCTGTGATCTTGCAGAATGTTGCAGTTGGCATTGGTCCATTCCCTATTGCTACTTTGTGCGTAATCTAGTTGGTTTCCTGCCCCCCTAAGTGTGAAGGACATCTCTTTTCCTCTTCACTTCGTCCTTAGCACCTCGAGAACAGCATCATAAAATTAGGGAGCTGACGTTTGTCCCTGGGCTGCTGAGGCTTGCATTAAATCCTTCCAGATTGTGTACAGGAACTGAATTGTGGCTTGCAGTTGTAGTTGGAGACCACACGCTGTTCCCCTTCATTCAATGTTAAACTCTTCTGAACAAGCAATTCTTAAGATTACAGTCTGCATTCATGCACCAATGTATGATTAACAGGGCAGATGCTCCAACAGTGTTATGGGGCGTTTGCATAAAATTCCTACACAAATCCACAAGTCATAGTACATTTACTGGATCAACTGAATTTATTGGCTAATTTCTTTACCTTTCCACTTGAAACGCAACCTGCTGTAAAACAGATTATTTTTTTAAGTTTAAGTGTCACAGACTCACAAATGATACTTATTTTTCTAATTTCTTTTCTATTCTTAAAATAATGTGTTTCAATTGGGTGAAAACCTGGTTGTGTGAACAGTCACAGTAAAATAAGGAATGGAGGGCTTGATCACCTAGAATTTTAAGCTGCAGGTAGCAGAGGTATTTGTCCATGTTTGCTAAAAATGTCATTAAACAGACAGATCTGACTGCAATTAAATCTTTGGGCGGAAGCGTCTATTGACTGGCCACTTTATTAAAGTTGTTTTGATGTCTGGCTGGGGCAGTTTTGACATTCCGGAGTTGCCCCCCAGAGGGAAGTACTAATAATAAATATATAATGTCAAAAAGATGAAGCCAAAGCACAAACATACTGTATATACCTGTTATTATTTGTTTTGAGGAATTTGTGACAGAATGATTTCAATACTAAACTGCACATTCCTTGAATGTTACAACATTTTTTTGACAAGCATTCTACAGCAGGACAGCTAAACAGTATGTCATCATTCTAGAAAAAACGTGATATTATAAAAAATGTTACAGCTACAAATTTATGTCAAAATATATGAATCATTCCTGCTTCCGTTCTGTTATTTATATTTTGCCTGAAATACATCTTGTTAAACTGATTTATAATATTCTGCTGTCATTCAGCTAACCTAAAATAACATATTTTTCCCATTACATTCAGAACAGTCAGTCATCCATGTATTAACATGTATTCAAATGACAATTCTTTTCTTCCTTAGCACCATATGTTAAAGTTTATCTATTGGAAAATGGCATCTGCATAGCCAAAAAGAAAACAAAAGTGGCACGAAAAACCCTAGACCCCCTGTACCAGCAACAGCTGCCATTTGAAGATAGCCCCCAGGGAAAAGTTCTTCAGGTAACCACACTTTATACAATTCTTTTGGTTCAAACACATGTTTATCTAAACACAGTTTATTGGGGTGATACCAATTGTCTGCTGTGATCACAGTTATAAAATAACATCCAGCTTCCTGAGTTTGTCAAAGTTCTTCCTGTTTTCACTCATAATGCCAACATAATGTCCAGCCCTAGCTTAAAGGGCCTGTCCCACCAGCATGCGACTCCATGCGGCAAGCGCGACCTAACGTGGTCGCTTAAGCCGTACAGCCTCGCGGGGCCGGTCCCACTTCGATCGCCGGAGCCGTATGGAGTTGTGCGCAGCTGGTCCCGACATCGCGCGGGGCTCCGAAAAACTGACACTGTCCAAAAATTCTGCGCGGCAACGGCCTGCCAGCCCGCAGCCACATTGAGGCCGTACGCACCGCCTCGATGGGCGTGCGCAGCGTCTTAACTTCCTGCGGACTTCGCTCGAACTTCACGTCAACTCGTACGGGATCACTCGACCTCCGCGCGGCCCCCGCTTCCCGTTTGGTTGCGCTTGCCGCATGCAGTCACATGCTCGCGGGACAGGCCCTTAAGTCTCAATAAATAGCTGAAAGCCTGCCTAGTTGGATCTCTAATTTCTATGAATTTCATTAAATTCTTATCATTATCAGTATATTCTTGGAAGAAACAAGGTTTTAATTTCCAAACTATATTGCAGCTGCACACTAATGTATATGTAGAAGCCATAATAGTACATTATTAGCCAAGTAGGTTTTGCAACATACGGGGATTTTGATTTGCCATACAGTCATACTAATAAAACGCAACAAGACACCCAAATATGTTTTTAACGTGAACATCCACCACCTCGACTCCCCCACATTCCCACTGTTTCCCCCAACCTCCTCCCCCACCCCCCCCCCCCCACATAAAACAAACCAGAGAACATTAACACATACTTTTAAAACTAAATATAACAAAAAAGACTAAAGACAGACGCTGATGGTGCCACCCAGTGTTAATATCCACTAAGTGTTCCCTTTACTTGGATTCCACTGGGTCCTGGTGTCTATTAGATTAAATGGGAGAATACATTGCCACCCAGCAGGCCTGCAAAGCCATCCTTTCTCTAAGTGGAAGGAGAATGAGGCTGATTCGGCAGGAATTCTCCATAAATAAATGTTCTCCTAAATTTGTACACTCTGAAGATTCAGCAAGACCAGTTTGTTCCTTCATTACCATGACTCAAGGCATGTTCACTTCCTATTAGATTTGCATTGCATACTATGAAGAGTGTGTGAATGGGAAGATGATACAGGAGGAGGGTCTCATATTTATGGGTCACTGTGACTGATTGTGGGGAAGTTGGGAGCTGTGCAACCAGATTGCACCTCAACAGTACCAGGATAAATATCTGCAAGGGGTAGGCTAATAGTGTTCAAGAAGGAACTGCAGATGCTGGAAAATCAAAGGTAGACAAAAGTGCTGGAGAAACTCAGCGGGTGCAGCAGCATCTATGGAGCGAAGGAAATAGGCAACGTTTCGGGCCGAAACATTGCCTATTTCCTTCGCTCCATAGATGCTGCTGCACCCGCTGAGTTTCTCCAGCACTTTTGTCTACCAAGGCTAATAGTGTTGTTGGGGAGGGGTTATTTTGCTCTGCATTAAGATAGGGAACATAGGTTCAATTGGGAGAAGAGCAAAGTGGGAATTGGAAAGCAGAAAATTAGTTTGGAATGCGGAGCTGCAAACAGCCACTTGAAAATAAATCACTCAAAACAAAAAGAGGCATTCAAGAAATAGATTTTTAAGTAATTCCTCAATGGGACTAGAAAACAAGGTGTGACTAGCAAATACAAGGTGTGTAGAGAGTAAGCATCTTATAAAAAGGTTTGTGGCAAAAGGGAGATACAATGTTTTTCTAGTTGTCAACTTACAACATTGAGATTCTTGGTCAAATCACCCATTCCTCTACTCCAACCTTATTAATCACCTCTAAAATCCTCATGAAGGTGTATATAAATCTTATCATTTAGTGATCCGGAAAGAAGCTAAAACGCATCTTGGTTTTTAAACAAGCTTCAAAAGAACATGGTTTGTGGCTGTCTTTGAGCAAAAGTAAAAAAAATTGACCTCGTGCGCTTCGTGCGACGTGCATGAAGAGCGATGGCGCGGTGATTATGTAATAACTACACAATAAAGGCCTTTTTTACCCAAAAAATTATTTACTCAAAATAACATCTGAAACATAAACTATGTATGTTTACCTGATGGAAAATCAAAAAAAATAAAAATCAAAAATTTGGACCCAGACCTCAGTCGCGCTCAATTGCCCCCCTTAAAAATCAAATTGCCCCCCTGTGGGGCGTACGCCCCACGTTGGGAACCACTGATCTACACATTTCAGTATTTCTTATTTGATGTATTCACTTGCATGATCTTACACTTCTCTGAAGTGAATTTAATTTCCAACTTTTCTTCCCAAATGACCAGACTAGTTTTATCTGCCCGAAATTTAAAGGTCTCCTTCAGACTTTTAGAAAAAAACGGTGAACTATTTGATAGGAAGAGTGAATTAAGGTGTTTAGAATCTTTGAAAATTGATATACTGCTAGTATATCCCAGATTGTTAAAGGAAGCAAGGAAGGAAATCTAGAAGGTGCTGATATTAATGTTTCAACCAATCAGATGCACCAGCCACTATATTTATACCTTTAAACCACAGTTAGTTTAACCAAGAAACAATGCAGATAAAGGACTGGAATGTAAACATGCAGATGCTGGAAGGTTAAGGAGCTCATATCTGACATTTGATGGAACGTTCTGAGAAATTGATAAGAAGGGTGAATGAGGGAAATGCAATAGATTTCATCACCAGGAATTTTAACAAGGCCTTTGACAAAATCCCACATAGCAGACTGGTCAGAAAGCTAAATGCCCATGAGGTCTAAGAGAGAATGCAAATTGCATCCAGAATTATAAGAGTGATTGAAAGTTAATGTTGGGTGGGTGGGTGTTTCTGTGCCTGGAGGACTGCTATGAGTACAAGGACCTTTTTATTTTATGATGTCAACTGAAATGTAGGGGCACGATGAATACATTTTGAATGATTTGAACAGTGATCATATGGTTAATATTGAAAAGGAGAGCTTTATACCTCAGGCAGATATAAATGTTATGCTCATTTGGCAAGGGAAATGGGAAATGGAATTCAATTCAGTGAAATGTGAGTTTGTGAATATAGGAGGTACAACAAAGCAAGAGAAGATAACAAACGGGACAATACTGTGCAACAGGTGAGACCTGAGGTCTACAAATCTTAAAAGGATTAGGATTGGTTAACAATATGGGTTGCTTTTCTTTATTATTCAATGCACAGAACTGGGAAAGTTGGCTCAAACAATAAATTGACACGGTAGTTGAGGCCAGTTCATTGGCTATATTTAAGAGGGAGTTAGATGTGGCCCTTGTGGCTAAAGGGATCAGAGGGTATGGAGAGAAGGCAGGTACGGGATACTGAGTTGGATGATCAGCCATGATCATATTGAATGACGGTGCAGGCTCGAAGGGCCGAATGGCCTCCTCCTTCACCTAATTTCTATGTTTCTATGACATCAATTTGGACATAGCTTGAATACACCATGTTGTTCATCAAATTAAAGGAATTTACAATTAATCTTAAATCACAATCCTGATAACTTCATCAGCCACAAAACACTGAAAAAAGTCCTCTATATAATTGTGTGAGCCTCAAAACGTTGTTGATATTTTATGTGGTGGTAATATTCTGTACAATAATATTAAACCCCAACTTCAAAATCTTTCCCCCATGCACCATTAGCAAACAGTGTATTCGCATGAGGTGAGCACATGCCTGAATTTATTCATGGCTACCCTTGAGTGGTACCCCATGGCTACCTACCCTTGGCACACACATTTCCAACTCTCCAGTGAGCTAGATGCAGACTTCAGCTTTCATAGATTATCTTAAATTTAAGATAAGTGGAAGGGGTTAAGAAAAATGCTAAATAAAATAACCTGGAAGAATTACAACCATATTCATAAAAGTTACACATATATTCCAAAGATGTACAATAAGAACGGCTTATACCTTTCACATTTCTCTCAGTGTTTAACTGCCAATGAAGTCATTTAAAGTGTATTCACTGTTAGTTTTCAGGAAATAGCTAACAGAATTATTTTTCTCCTTTAGATAATTGTGTGGGGTGATTATGGACGAATGGACCACAAATCCTTCATGGGAGTTGCACAGATCCTACTGGAGGAACTTGACCTGTCCAACATGGTGATTGGCTGGTATAAACTCTTTCCCACCTCCTCACTGGTTGATCCAACCTTGGCCCCACTGACAAGAAGAGCTTCCCAATCATCACTTGAAAGTTCATCTGGACCTTCTTATGCTCGTTCATAGCAGTTGTGAAAGTGTTGCTATCGCAACCAGCATTCAGCTCGCAGGTCGCAAGCCCTGGTTACACTGCATGCTTGATGTTGTTTCTTCTGAGCCTGTTCCTAGGGATTAAAAGCGTTCCTGTGTTCTCAGAGGAGATTGCACACATTGTGCCCTGAGAAGGTCCTTAGGGAAGGAGTGGAGTTTTGCAGAACTTATATGGTTGTTGGAATTAAATGACTATTTTTTTTTGTCCAATCTGAAGCCATGGATTTAAAAACAAATAAGTAAGAACCTATCAATCCACACAGCAAAAGCCCTAATTTTTCAATGAACCATTCTCTCTTTTTGTTTTTGATCCTTCTTGAATCGCCTGATTCTCCTTTCCCACCAGATTGGTTCCTGTAAGCAATGGCTACTGACGTCATGAAGGCCAGCTGGTTGTTAGTTCTGTGAGTCAACATGGAAGCCTCATTGTGTGGAAAGTTGGAAATAATGTCCAGTAATGACTGCACATCACCAGACGGGGCAAAGCAGAAAGGAGTCAGCTGAGCAAAACTGTACAGAACAAGAGATTTACTTGTTTTTAAATGCAATGCATAGCGATGTGGTACTGTCATTCTAAACCAACTTGGAAGCTTCAGAAAGATTCCACAGTGATTCCCAAAGCGAGAGGGCCATGTGATCTGATATCATTGTTTCTCTGCTGATATACTGTATGAAATTGAAAAAAAATGCATGGACACCAATTTAGCCGAACTTAAACAGAAAAAAAAAAACATTTCAAATTATTTTCGAGGCTGAAACTTGCAAAAAACAGCCATTTTCAACAATTTATATTATTTTTTAAAAACGTTTCACCAGTGCATGGTTTTATGGGGGAGTGAATGCAACAATAGGATACAATTACACCGTGTTTCCCATATTCAGAGTAAAATCATTCACGTCTGTCTTTTGCAGACTAGGAAGATTATTAAGGAAGGGCTTGTCTGAATACACGTGATTTCAACATGACATTAAAAAGTGTCATCTTGCAGACAAATAAAACATGGTTAAATTAATGACACAGACCTTCAAGGTCGGATATTATTCACAGATTACACATGCTGCTCTGTCCCTTTTACTGGATAGTTTATTGTATGCTCTGAGTATGACCTCTGTGTCTCTAGCCACTAAAGCCCCTCATCTGGGTTAAAAGTTGCAGAGTGTTAGTGCATTTTGATTCCTTGGGTAGAGTATACATTTTAACAACAAATAAAAACAAAATGATATGATTTGCAAGCATGTTGAAAGTATTTTTGCAACATGGCTTGGGCAACACACTGCAGTAATTCAGCATGCATTTGACAAACAACATTTTGCAGTATCCTTTTATTGTACAGTGCATGATGACATAGAACTTATTTACATTTTCTCATCTTAAATTGAATTCTACAGCAAATAAAGGAATTGTGGGCTCATTGTTCAGAAAAAAGTAATACAATAGTTTCTAGCAAGATCCAACTTGTACATACTGTAGGAATCAGACATTTTTTTCTCTGAAATGAAGTAGCATTGATATTAGCAGAGGACGAATCAAGTAATATGGTATTAGATGAGATAATCTCCTCTACCAGCCGGGTATAGAAATCATCCCATCAGATGTTCAGTTTTGCGGGGCTTGAAAAGTTTACGTTCCATAGACAGGATTACTGGAGGTCAAACTGTTTTGCTGTAAAGTTCAATTTTCACACATATATTTGTGCAGTTTAATGAGTACTGATGTTCCCTTGCTAGACAGAGCTGAAAATTGGCCATTGGAAACCACGTTATTTATCTGTCGTTTTTGCATTCCAAATTGAACTCTCCACCCTGTTAGTTTCCCACCATGCTGAGACACCTTCCCCCCAACCCCACACCTCAATTGAGAAATGTTGGTTTGGCTATATTTTTTAAAAAGTGCTCTGTAGACTGAGAGATTTGTATGGTGGGAGGTGGCGAAGAACAGAGATTGCCACGGGAGAGAAGGCTGATGGAGCACTTGAATGATCGGCAATGAGTATGCTTGAAAACCATTAAAAAGGAAAATGAAAAATGCCTTTTTTATTTCATATTTGTGGTGCAATTTTGTTTAAACCAAGTGTGATTCTTGGGTCTTTGTCTCATGACTAAAGTATTGTAGATGAAGTCTTGAATGTTGAGTTGTCTAAAAAAATCCTACAGTGTCACAAAAATAACACTAACCTCTCGGGATTGGAGTTAGCAGTGGCCACCAGCTACTAACACCAGTTTTTCAACATTGTTGTAAGCAACTACAAGTCTGGACCTACAATGTTTATCTATTTTTTAAGAAAAACAGCGTTCCAAATTACAAAATTTATTTCCACAATGCTGTCCCATTATTGTGACAGCAACTTAATTTACACGCATCTGATTATTTTGTGCATATTATTCTTGCTTATAATGATCTTTCAAAAATTGTAACGAGAAGAATGTTAAGGTATGAAAGATTTGTACATACTTATCATTACGCAGTATTTATTTGAGGCAATATAATTTTTTAAAAATATTTTTCACATTATGTCTGCAAATCTGTTTATGATTTAGTCATGACAACGGCACTATTCCAGTGAAACACAGCTGTCTTGTACATAGATTTTAAGTAAAGGGACACTGATGTTAGGTTACTGGATAACTGGCCTGTATGTGACAACAACTAATGTAAAACAAACTCATTTCTGGTGATGGTATTTAACATGGCTACACTATTAATAAAAACATTTCTTTACAGACCTGCATGTCATGTTTTATTTTCCCCGCTCTCCTCAGTGTTTGTGATATGGCAAGATTTTCTTTTTTTCAGTGGCCTGTTAGTGTTAAGAATTGCAGCTGAGAAGTTCCATGGTGTACCACATACTTCAACTAACATTTAATGCATAGTCATCATAATTAACACTTGTATTGTTTGTGTATGTAATAAATATTTCAGTAAAGTCAGAAAATATATTCCAAATGCAGCTGGGAACAATTGTTTGGGAATGGTAGTTGTGGTGCTTTTTTATTTAGATCTCCAAAATGATATGTGATGTATAATACATCATAGTGGCCTGATTCCTTTCCACACCAATCATTAATAACGTGCATACAGATAATCTGGCATTTTAGATAGTTGTGACTAAGGCCAAATGACATGAAAGATCTTTAATAACAAATGACATCTATGGCTGAATCTAGGGCACAGAACTATTGCTGGAAAAGGTCATTTAGCAGCTTACAATGACTTATTATTTTTATTAATTAGTTCATCAACCACAGAGAAGATGAGTTTTTAATTAGTAACTGATAATTATAAAAGAAGAGCAATAAGAGTGAAGGATGCACTGATCCTACAGTTATGCACCTAAGGTGGGTCACAATCACCCTGTACCTGCCCTGGCATGAAAACTAAAAAGTTTAATATAGTTCAAGACTAAGGTAACTAATACACACCAATACTTGCGTAACTGATACTACAGTGAAAAATGACACTGTAAAGATATGTTGCTACATATTTACATAATATTGATCATGGATCAATAATAATTAATTGGAGCTCGTTCTTTATTGGTGCAATCAATGATAGTGGCTGTGCTGGAGTTTCTTGGTTGAGAAACTCAATTATAAAAGTATATGGATAATTTTCACATGCAATTCTGGTTGGTAGCTGAGATTATTAATGCCTTGGCTGCTGGGCAGTGAATCAAATCTTTAAAAATACTTTCCAAGGCAGCTATAGTAGAGCACCACAAAAGGCTGCATTGTGGTGAAGGATAGAAAATAGGTGGTGGGAGGTGCACAGTGCTGTTCTTTGTGTCAGGACACACCCCAATGCAGAGAACAACCTAATAAGCCTCCATGTGGTGTGTATTCTCAGATGACTGCAAGACTCATCAATAGGCCAGTGACTTCAGCGTTCTGCTCCGAAATGCGCAGCATAGACATTTTAATGGACAAAGTGGAATGCAGAATCATTAATCTTGCAGAGGTTATTGGCAAAATATCAATGTCCATCACACAAATCAACATGCCTTCCATTTACTCCTTTATACCTCACGCTGCCTTGGCAAGGCCAGCAGCATAATCAAGGACCAGTCACACCCTGGCCACTCCCTCTCTCATCAGGTAAAAGGTAGAGAAGTGTGAAAATGCACACCACCAGATTTAGGGACAGTTTCTTCCCAGCTGTTATCAGGTAACTGAATCATCCTTCCACAACTGGAGGGCAATCCCGTACTACTATCTACCTCATTGGTGCTCCTCGGACTATCTTTGATCAGACTTTACTGGCTTTACCTTGCACTAAACGTTATTCCCTTATCATGTATCTATACACTGTAAATGGCTCATTTGTAATCATGTATTGTCTTTCCACTGACTGGTTAGCATGCAGCAAAAGCTTTTCCCTGTACCTCGGTACACGTGACAGTAAACAAAACGAAAACAGTGATGATACTTTAATTTGCCTCTCTTTGCCGATGCTGCAGGGTTTGGTTTGTGTTTTAATACAAGTTTTAAAAAAAACAGCTGATAGGTTGCAGAGTTAACAGATCATTTCCACCAGAGAATGTGGTTGTTGTTGTGCTCTGGATGCTTGTGTTTGATGGTGTCTAAAGCTAAAAAGTCTGATACAGAAAGTGACATGAAGGTCTCTACTGTCTGTATAACTATCCCACAGCCACCAATAGACCATTGTGGGCTCCATCTTTCCTTGATTATCATTGTTTTTTTGCATAACTTCCATTCATTTGTCCGAAGTACTGTCCATATCTCTTGTTCCTCTTTCACCTGATTCTCAGTCTGAAGAAGGGTCTTGATCCGAAATGTCACCTATTCCTTTTCTCCAGAGATGCTGCCTGACCCACTGAGTTAAACCACTTTTTTGTGTTTGCTTTAGACCAATGCTCTACTGGTCGTTAATTACTCGGGCACGTGTGAAATAGTTTTCATGCACAAATTGCACATAAAATATGGGCATAGGATTGGAGGATGTGAATGTTGCAATAAAAAAATATATTATATTCATGGAATTCAAGGTTGTAATGGCTATTCTTGCTGTGAACTGACATTTCATTTCTACACCAGATTTAGTACCAGTTTATTTTACCAACCCAAAATAACACTCAGTCTTAATATTATTTATATATTATTTTATACATTATTCATATTAATAATTAATCATATACTAAACTAATTAGGACCCATTGGGAGAGGGGGGGTGGGGAAGAGGGTGTGGGGCAAGGGGGCTGTGGGGGGTAGGGGAGGGGGGGGTAGGGCAGTGGGGGAAGGGGGGGGGGGGACGGGGCGAATGGGGAAAATGGGGAAAGTGGGGGAAGGGGGTATTGGGGAGAGGGAAGGGAGGTGTGGGGAGAGGGGGGTGGTCGCAGCAGATGCAGCTCGCACACTGCTCACCCCGCACCTTCAACTTTCGGCCTCACACAGTAGCTTCCGGTCCCACTGGCTTCACTCAGAGGCTTCCGGTTCAACTCACCAGCTCTCGGCTCATTGTGCTGGTAGCCGCAGAAGCAGCCCGCACGCTGCTCACTCCCTCACGGTGCTCACTCCCCGCACGCTGCTCACCCCCCGCACGCTGCTCAACACACTCCGCTCCTTCAATTTTTTATTCTCCTCGCTGCTGTGATTGACAGCAGGTGCCGGAAGGGTTTTTTTTAAAACAATTTTTAAACCTTCATAACATTTGTACTATTTCATCGATCGGAACAAAAGTTATTGCAGTTGCAGCACAGGAGAATGGTGAGTAAGGTGGCGAAAAATCATAGCGCTATCGGGTACCGTTTTTGCGCAAATTTAAAAACAACGCAATCCGGAAGAGGACAAGATGAGAGTTTTATAAGTATATATAGATTAATGGATAGGCAATATTTTGGGTTGGGACTTTTCCTCAGAATTCTTCAAGTCTGGAGAAGGGTCCCGCCCTAAAAGTCGCCTCTCCATACCCTCCACAGATGCTGCCTGATCTGTGTTACTCCAGCTCTTTATGTTTTGCTCATGATTCCAGGATCTCACTTCCTTATGTCTCCAATGTTATCTATGGGATCATTCTGATATCAGATTCTTGACATCAAGGTACTTAAAGCGTATGAGGGAAAAAAAAGTGGGTTTTTGAAGTTGGCCAAGGAAGAAATACCCATTACATTTAAACTGTATTTGTGTGTCTGCTTGAAAAGCCGTGACCTGCTGGGATGAGGACCAACAGTGGGAAGGTGGGATGGCAGGTAGCCCTTTTTTCTTAACTGGTACAAATATGATGGTCTGTATGGCCTTTTCTGTTTAGGAAGGAACTGCACGTGCTGGTTTAAACAGAAGGTAGCCACAATAAGCAGGAGTAACTCCATGGGACAGGCAGCATCTCTGGAGATAAGGAAGGGGTGATGTTTCGGGACGAAATTCTTCTTCAGACTGAAGGAGGGCCTCGACCAGAAACGTTATCCATTCCTTCTCTCCGGAGATGCTGCCCGGACTTTTCTGTATTGCATATTCACAATAATCCTATCATAAATCTATATATTTCAGTTAATTAGATTGAGGGGTGATCCTATTGAAAATATATGAGATCCTTAGGGGACATAAACAGTTATTGTTGAGATGGAGACAAATTTCCACGTGGCAAGATCTTAAAAGAAAGGATATAAGTAATTAGGTATTAGTAAGCAGTCATTTCAATCTGACGGAAGTTTTACTCATGGATGAATTTCTGGAGTTCTTTAGCTTGGAGGATTGTGGGGGCTTGGTCACTGTGGCATTTAAAGAGTAAGCAAATAACTTTATGAAAGAATCAGGAAATTGTGGTCTATGTGAAACTGACACAGACGAGGTGATGACGCTCGGAGCAAATCGATCATGATCATATCACATGCTACTTCTTGTATGTGACATTTCTATTCAATGATATTAACCATCTTCACCATCCAACCTAAAATTCTATTCCAAAACATTGTGTAACACATCCCAACCTCAGCCCCAATTTTGTTTTTGTTGGATTGCCAAAGATTTAACTTCATATTGAAAGCGGAGCATTGAAATATATTAATTACCCATCGCCCTTCTTCCCCCACACCTCCCCCTTCTCCCCTTGCCCCCTCCCCTCACTTTCCCCTCTGTCCCACCCGGGCTCACACTTATTTATCCCCTCCCATTCCATCTACATTCCTTCATCCAGCTTCATAATTTGCAATTCTTGAACCATTTTGCTCGCACCTTCTGTCTTGGGTGGGTGAGTGGGCAAATGCTGGGTGAGTGGGCAAATGTTTGGCAGATGCAGTATAATGTGGATAAATGTGAGGTTATCCATTTTGGTGGCAAAAACGGGAAAGCAGATTATTATCTAAATGGTGGCCGATTGGGAAAGGGGAAGATGCAGCGAGACCTGGGTGTCATGGTACACCAGTCATTGAAGGTAGGCATGCAGGTGCAGCAGGCAGTAAAGAAAGCGAATGGTATGTTGGCTTTCATAGCAAGAGGATTTGAGTATAGGAGCAGGGAGGTTCTACTGCAGTTGTACAGGGTCTTGGTGAGACCACACCTGGAGTATTGCGTGCAGTTTTGGTCTCCAAATCTGAGGAAGGACATTATTGCCATAGAGGGAGTGCAGAGAAGGTTCACCAGACTGATTCCTGGGATGTCAGGACTGTCTTATGAAGAAAGACTGGATAGACTTGGTTTATACTCTCTAGAATTTAGGAGATTGAGAGGGGATCTTATAGAAACTTACAAAATTCTTAAGGGGTTGGACAGGCTAGATGCAGGAAGATTGTTCCCGATGTTGGGGAAGTCCAGGACAAGGGGTCACAGCTTAAGGATAAGGGGGAAATCCTTTAAAACCGAGATGAGGAGAACTTTTTTCACACAGAGAGTGGTGAATCTCTGGAACTCTCTGCCACAGAGGGTAGTCGAGGCCAGTTCATTGGCTATATTTAAGAGGGAGTTAGATGTGGCCCTTGTGGCTAAGGGGATCAGAGGGTATGGAGAGAAGGCAGGTACGGGATACTGAGTTGGATGATCAGCCATGATCATATTGAATGGCGGTGCAGGCTCGAAGGGCCGAATGGCCTACTCCTGCACCTAATTTCTATGTTTCTATGTCTTTTTATCTCTGGCCTTTGTCCAACTATCAACTCACCCCCCACGCTGCCCGTCACCTGTATCCACCTATTACTAGCCATGTTTTGTCCTGCCCCTCCTCTGTTTCACCTTTGATCTAGTCTCACAAAACAATCAGACTGAAGCAGGGGGGTCTCGACCCAAAACGTTCCCGACCCATGTTCTTCACAGATGCTGTCTGACCCCTGATTTTACCCCAGTACTTTGGCCTTATTTCGCAAACCAGCAACTGCAGTTTCTTGTTTCTCATATAGTCATAGAATGATACGCCCACACCGGCCTACATGTCCCAGCTACACGGCCCATTTGCTGGAGTTTAGTCCATATCCCTCCAAACCAGCCCTATCCATGTACCTGTCTAGCTGTTTCGTAAATGTTGGATAGTCCCATCCTCAACTTCACCTCTGTCCTCTGGTCCTCAATTAACCTACTCTAGGCAAGAGTTTCTATTGAATAAAAATGCTGTTGTTTCTAAAAGTAGAAGTTACATTAATTTAGAAATAAAAAACGTAATAAAATAGAATAAAGTCCCAATAGATGCTCCATATTTTCCCAAAATACAGCTGTTCTATTCCATCAATGTTGAACAGAATAACTAACTGGTAATTTTCCCCCAGTGAAAGGAACAAATCAATTTAGGTTACTATGTTCCATCTTATTGCTTAATGGAATAATAACATTACTAAAAATGATCCTCTATAATTGCCAGATATATAATGAAGATGCACACGTATTTCATATTTTCATATGCCTCAAGGTGTCTATTTCATAGCTTGTTAACTGAAGTCACATGACAAGTTTAAGTGGGCTATCTTATGAGTCATATTTGGTTTGACAGCCACAAATGAATATACCTGGTGTCAATCCAGGTCTGCAAACTTCTTCCCCGTTTACTCATTCTACATCATGAGCCGCTTTGGTAGTGATGTAACATATTAATTTAGCACAGGTTGCTAATGTATCTTGCTTCTGCTATTCAGTCCAGAATCACTGTGCCAATGCTTTTAAAAACGTTCCAATTAGCCCCACTCCCTTGGTCTATGATTGAGTCATTTGCTGATCCAATTTTGAAAAGATTCTGGAGGCTAGAAATTGGATCAATTTCCATTAGTTTGTTTGTGCAAATTGCCCATAAATAAAGGGAAGATTGTGCCAGCAATGATTTCATGGTGAAATTGTTCCCATTGGGATCTGGGCCCAAGTCCTCTCCTGTAGCTTTCAAAATAGTGATGTTTTCCAACCTGGTGTGCACCTGATGTCACCACAAGGTGAGTACCATAACTCATCAACGCATCACCGGTTCCACGCTCCCCTCCATTGAGTCTGTCCAAAGCAAGCGCTGTCTGCGGAGGGCACTCAGCATCGCCAAGGACTGCTCTCACCCCAACCATGGACTGTTTACCCTCCTACCATCCGCGCTACAGGTCTCTCCGTTGCCGAACCAGCAGGTCGAGGAACAGCTTCTTTCCGGCGGCTGTCACTCTACTAAACAACGTACCTCGGTGACTGCCAATCACCACCCCCCCCCCAATACCCCCCCCCCCGGACACTTATTATTTTTTTATTCAAATCGTTTGCTATGTCGCTCTGCAAGGGAGATGCTAAATGCATTTCGTTGTCTCTGTACTGTACACTGACAATGGCAATTAAAATTGAATCTGAATCTGAATCTGAATCTGAACTTGGAGCTTTCAGATGCATCTTTTTCAACAATCACTAACATCTGGGAGCACTTTTCTCTGAGATCAACAAGTGGGAAGTTTAACCAGTAGACAAACAGTAGTTAACATAAAATAAGAAGTAATAATCTAAGACAAATATTTATCCCTATAAGGCACACAACGGCAAAAATGAAAGTGGATCACGCAGCTAACAAATAAAGACAGCATTTGATCTAAGAAAAAGCTTGTAGTGTTGGTGAAAAGAGCAGCAGCCCAGAGGATGGGATGAATTTCAAATTCAATAAATGATGTATAAAATGTTGATGTGAAAATGTAGATACAAAAGTAGGTGAATAAATAACAAACAGCAAACTGCAGAAGTCCTGTAGATATATGAAAATATTTTACGAGCAAAAGTAATTGTGAATCTGTTACAGATTGAGGCAAGAATATTTATACTTGAGCATAAGGAAATGGCAGAAAAAATCAACCATGAGTGACTACGTGAAGAAGGGCGGTCCGTCTGCATGCGCGCCATTACGTCTGAAAGCTATGCGCCAAACTACTGATTGGCAGGCGCGCTGCGTCCTCCCAGCGGCAAGTTTGAAAAAACGGCAGATAAGTGTTTGTAAAACTACTCTGTGGCTGTTTGGTGGGTTCAGAAAATCTGTATTTTCAGAAATTAGACCCAGCTATGTCAAAAGTGAAGAGACGGTGTGCGGGGAAGCTGGCTACCGAAGACCGCGGGAATCTGGGTAGCGGGCGACATTGTTTCACCGACATTGCCGCTGGTGGTAGAGCCGGCAGGAGCAGACCTGGTGCCCGAGGAAAGCTCCGTGTCAGGGACACAGAGACGCAAGGCCACACAGTAGTCTGCGAGGCCCGTAGACTCAGAGTCGGGCAGGAGGGATCCCCTTCGTTGTCGGGTCCACGGGCGACTTACCCATACGGAGCAACTCATGGAGAGGTGGCTCCAGAATGATCTGCTCCGTAGGAGGGAGCAGTATCAGCACGGCTCTCCACAGCAGGACGTGCCACCAACCTCATACACGGGGCAGCAAAATATCTTCCCCGCAGGAGGAGGAAGTACATGGGGCAGCATTATCCTGACTCTGTATACACAAGCACAGTGGGGGAGCATTCCCAGGGGCGCAGAGCATCAGTTCCACTACTGTCATCCAGGTTTGCAATAACCACACCACTGGGTGCACCACTGGACGAAAACCTGGCCAATAATATAAACTACTTGGCAGCTCACCAGTTGAAAGACCTGGCTATGGAGGAGACCATCAACAGGTACCCCCTCCTGCAAACTGTGCCTCCCTCAATGTACAAGCAGTGAACCACTGGGGCTCGCTGCAGTGTACGTCCTCGGATGATGTGCCCTCCTAAAGTCCACGATCAACTCCTTCGTTTTTTTGATGTTCAAGAGGAGGCTGTTGTCCTGGCACCAGAGTGCTAGATCAGCCACCTCCTCCCGGTAGGCCCTCTCATCGTTGTCTGAGATCAGGCCCACCACCACAGTGTCATCAGCAAACTTGATTATAGAGTTGGAGCTGAACCTAGCCACACAGTCATGTGTGTACAGGGAGTACAATAGGGGGCTGAGGACGCAACCCTGTGGCGATCCTGTGCTCAGGGTGAGGGACTTCGATGTATTCCCTCCCATCTTGACTACCTGGGGCCTGGCGGTGAGAAAGTCCAGGACCCAGGCACACAGGGAGGTGTTGAGCCCCAATCCCAGTAGCTTCCCGGCCAGTCTGGTGGGGACTATCGTGTTGAAGGCTGAACTGTAGTCTATGAACAGCATCCTCACGTAGCCCCCCTTCTGGCTGTCAAGGTGAGAGAGAGCGGTGTGCAAGACCTGGGAGACCGCATCGTCCGTGGACCTGTTCGGATGGTATGCGAACTGCAACGGGTCCATGTTCCGAGGGAGGAAGGCGCAGATGTGTTTCTTCACCAGCCTCTCAAAGCATTTCATGACTACCGAGGTAAGGGCCACCGGACGGTAGTCATTCAGGCATGCTGGGGAGGCATTTTTTGGTACCGGTACAATGATGGATTTTTTGAAGCAGGCAGGGACCACGGACTTGTCCGGGGAGAGGTTGAATAATGTAGTGAGCACTGGAGCTAGCTGCGTAGCACAGGACTTGAGTACTCGCCCCGAGATGTCATCGGGGCCTGCAGCTTTCCTCGTGTTCACTCGTGTCAGAGCCCTCCTCACGTCGTGCTCGGACAATGAGAATGTGTGCACATTCCTCCCTTCAGCTTCGGTAGCCAGCCCGCTGGCGGTATTGTCGATAGTCGGCAGACCTGGAGTGGTGTTTCCCATCTCGAAACGAGCGTAAAAGGAGTTCAGGTCATCAGCTGGGGAGGTGCCGGCACTTGCGGGTGAGGGTGGGGTGCTCCGATAGTTGGTTACAGTCCGTAGCCCCTGCCACAGGCTTCTGGTGTCCTGCTGCTCCATCTGTGACTCCATCTTGTCCCTGTAACTCCTTTTTGCGTTCTTCACCGCCCTTCGCAGTCGGTACAACTCTACCTTGTAGACGTCCATGTTTCCTGATGCCAGGCCCGAGGTGTAGGCAGCGGTGCGAGCATTCAGGGCCACATGAACAGACCTGTCTACCCAGGGTTTTTGGTTCGGGAAGGTGCTTACCCTTACCGTGGGAACGATGTTGTCGGTTACTGTTGCGATGAAGTCCATGACTGCTTCCGCGAACTCACTGACGTCACTGGAACTTGCTTGGAACATATTCCAGTCGACATCACTCAGTGCATCTTGCAGCATGGCCTCTGACTGGTCGGACCACCGCTTTACGTCCCTCGTCTCTACCGCTTCCCGAACTATCCTCTGTTTATACTCCGGCAGCAGGAAAATGGCAGCGTGGTCAGATTTTCCTAGCGGAGGGAGTGAAACGGCCTTGTAGCAACGAGCACTCAGATCTCACGCTGGTCAGTACGGCAGACCAATGCAATTGCCAGCCGAGGCCATTGTTAAATTACAATGGTGGATGATGAACATACGTCATAGCTCAAGGGAAATGTTACTGGTTACCCCATCAGTCGTCCTACAAACCGATGCAAGCGGCTTAGGATGGGGAGCAACTGATACCATCACCAGCTGCGGGGGCAGGTGGAATGAGCAGGAGTCCGTAATTCTTCCACAACATGGTATTAACTACCTAGAATTTTTGGGGGCACTCTATGGGCCCAAGGCTTATTGCAGCACTATGCAACATGTGCATGTTCAACGTCAGATTGATAACACAACTGCGGTGGTATATGTCAATCACATGGGTGGTATTAAGTCTGTATCTTGTGACAGATTGGCAAATCTTATTTGGCACTGTTGTATTGCGAGGTATATTTGGATCACAGCTATCTGCCTACCAGGTAGATACAACACAGTGGCAGATGCCAGATCACGGATATTCAATGACAACACAAAATGGATGTTGAATCGTGCAATATTTAACAAAATAATCAACCGATATGGCATCCCAGATATTGATCTGTTCGCATCCAGATTAAACCATCAGTTACCCAAATATGTGTCCTGGGAGCCGGGCCCAGGGGCAGTGGCAGTAGATGCATTTTCTCTACATTGGGGAAGTATTTTCATTTATGCATTCCCTCCATTTTGCCTCATCAGCCAATGCTTGACAAAAATCAAGCAAGACAATGCTACAGGCATCTTGGTGGTGCCTGATTGGCCTACAAAGGCCTGGTTTCCAAAAATCTTGGGAATAATAACATAGCCATTAATGGCTGTTCCCAAGAGCAGGGAACTATTTGTGCACCCAGTGATGGGGAGCCACCATCCACTTCATGACCAAATCAAGTCATTGGTTTGCAGATTCTGAGGAGACCATACCTGGGGCTCGGACTGGCTAAACAAACTGTGGATGTGATAACAGCGGTCTGGAGGGACAGTACACAAAAACAGTACGTCACTCACATCAAGAAGTGGGAGATGTTCTGCTCTGCCACCAACATCTCATATGATACAGCTCATATCACGGATGTCCTGGAGTTCCTATCTACCCTGTACTATGACCATAAACTAGGCTATAGTGCAATAAATAGTGCCAGAAGCGCGCTAACCTCCTGTTTGATGCTGGAGTCAGGGCACGGGTCGGTTGGGACACACCGTTTAATAACCAGGTTTATGAAGGGTATATTTAATTCCACACCATCCAGGCCAAGGTACACGGACATTTGGGATGTGAGCGTGGTACTCACACTGCTTCGTCAGTGCGCACCAGCTCCCTCTTTACCCATATCTAACTCACCCTGAAGGTGGTCATGCTGATGGCGCTGGTAACTGCGCAACTAGTCCAGACTCTGCACAAGCTGTGTCTCGACAACATGACCACCAATGTCAATAATATATCGTTCTTCATAACTTGATCAAACAGAGCAGGCCAGGAGTGCCAGGGCCAAGATAGAGACAAGTATAGTACAAGATAGAGTTCTTGGCATATCCCGAGGATCCACGGTTGTGTGTTGTAACACATTTACACCGTTACTTAAGAGTCACTAGGGACCTCAGGGGCTCTGAGCTATTGGTCCTGATCAGTAACAAAAAGCCTCACCACAAGATATCAACACAAATCATTTCCAGATGGTTAAAAGACATACTGGCGAGTGCAGGAGTGAACATTGACATTTTCAAATCTCACTCCACCAGGGCTGCATCTACGTCAGCAGCAAGAGCAATGGACATACCCCTCAACAACATCCTAGCGGCTGCAGGATGGGCCAATGAACGAATGTTCCACCGGTTTTACAACAAACCCATAACCGGACCGGGGGTGTTTGCACGTACCGTTTTAAATTCTGTTTTTTAGTTTCCCCCCAGGATGGGAGGGATACTATTACATTTTCTTTTTTCACATTAAAGCATCAGTGTTATTACCTAACTATGTTATGTCTGAATGCTTTAATGATTACACACATCCATGGTCAATCCATTCAGTGTGTGACGCCTGGACTCGTAACCGGAGTAATATCACAGAGCTTTGAAATCTTCACGTAGTCACTCACGTGACTCCGAACTAAAATAGTAAGATTAAACGAGAACTTACCAGTTTGAAGTTTGATCTTGATTTTATGAGGAGTTACGATGAGCGATTACGTGCCCACCGCTCCCACCCTCATACTATCAAGGTCACATGGAAGTTCTAGTTTCTTCAATGTTACTATTCTCAGGTCTTCTCTTATCTGTGATTTTACACCGCTGCTTTGAAGATTGACGCGCACGCAGACGGACGGCCCTTCTTCACGTAATCGCTCATCGTAACTCATGCAGATAGATAGTCTTTGAGAAGATATATACAGTAGGGGTTAAGAGAATGTGTGAGTACTTGGCTGATGGAATATTATGTGGAAAAATAAGAGAATAGCAGGGTGATGAGTAATTCATATTTAATATTTTAAAAGAGAAAATATTTTAAATGATACAAAGTGCCGAAGTGGCACGATGGGTCAGGCAGCATCTCTAGAGAACATGGCTAGGTGATATATAATGTAGAACATGCAACTGTACAGCACAGGAACAGGCACTTTGATCCACAATGTTTGTGTCGAACATGATGCCAAGTTAAACAGATCTCATCTGCTTGTGTTTGATACAGATCCCTCTATTCTTTACACTTCCATATTCCTATCTAAAAACAACTTAAACTCCACTATTGCATCTGCCTCCACAACCACTCTTGACTATGTGATCCAGGCCCCAACATTTTGGGTTGAGACCTTTGTTCAGACTGATTGTGGAGGGGGGGAAAGAAAGCTGATGAAAGACAAGAGGGTAACTATTAAGAAGGTAGGACCACTAGGATAAAGGAGAGAATGTGTAAGACGGAACTACAGATGCTGGTTTACACCAAAGATAGACATAACATGATGGAGTAACTCAGTGGGGCAGGTAGCAACTCTGGAGAAAAGAAATAGGTGATGTTTCGTGTTGAGACCCTTCGTCAGACTGAGAGTCGTGAGGGGGTCACTATAGGTATGGGAAGGTGCAAAACAAAGTAGAGCTGGCATCGATGACTCAGGAAAGGTGGAGCCCATATTGGTCCATTGTTGGCTCGGGATGAGGTGTTAATGATGGAACGCAGACAGTGAAATTAGCAAGAGGCCGAGTGTGGGGGATGGAGGGAGAGAGAAGGAATGCAAGGGTCACTTGAAGTTAAAGAAATCAATATTCATGCCGGTGGGTTGTTCACCAGCCAGTTTGTCAAAAACGTTGCACAATGATGGGACTTTTATATATCACAAACAGCCCTGAGTTACCGCAGTCCAATGGAGCCGTCTGAAGCGCTAAACCACTAATGGAGCGTTCACACCTTGCTAAATCTGACGTCTACCTGGACCTGCTCAATTTAAGGAACATTGCCCATGATCCCATCCTGGGTTCCCCAGCCCAACGACTGATGTCACGTCAAACCCGTGTTGCCCTGCCTGTACTCCAGTAGCTTCTGCAGCCACAGGGTCGTTCTCCGCCTGCTGTCCAGAAACAATTACAATTTAAGCGCGATGCACAACATTTTTTTTTTGACAAATCCAGTAAGCCACTGTCCAGTGGACAAGTTGTTCGCCTCCAGACCAACAAGGGCTATTGCCCTCTGGGTCACATCTACAGCCCTGCTAAAGAACCGCGCTCCTACCTGGTTAGTGCGGACAGGGCCATTTACAGACACAACCGTCAACATCTCCTTCCATTGAAGGAACCACGTCCTGCAACTCCACATCCAGAGGTCTCGTGTATTGTAAACCCTCCCACTACCGGACCAGCTGCTCCACTGCCAGATACTGTGACCCCGTGTGGCCTCCCTACGGCGTTCAGCGCCAAGCTCGCCTATTTCACCACCTCCACCCGGTGGGTCCCCGGTCACTTTGCCGGTGAAAGGAGGAGATGTGGATTTGTACCGCACACGTGCCGGACGGGTCAGCAGGCCACCCATTACATACGGTGATTTTGTGTAACTATCTATACTTCCCCATATGTGTTAACGTTCCGGCTACTATATTGTTTGGCCACCATGTTTCCATGTATCTATGCTTTATTTTATTTCTACAAGGAAAGATGTAGATTGGTTATTTCCTACTAAACAATTGTAGTGTTTGTTAGTTGATGCTCTGCCTAATATGTGATTTGTATTACCAAGAGCTGGCTTACGTAATTCAGTCTGAGTAGCTGTTAGGTACTGTAACGTTATGCAGACCAATGCTTTAAGTGGACTTTAATAAATACTAGACCAAGTGCAGACCCGTTGGGTCTGTTCCCACAACGCGCGTTTGCAAAGGGACGGGGTGGCCTGACGTCATCGCGCACCGCCACGCGCTAGGCGTATGCCGTCAAGATGCTGCGTACGATGTCAAGATGCTGCGTATGACGTCAAGACGCTGCTCACGCCCTCAATGCGCCTGCGGGCCGACAGGCTGTTGACGCGCGGGATGTTCGGACAGTGCAAGCCAGCGAGGATGGCGAAAACAGAGCCGGGCCGGGGGGAGGTGGGGGGGGGGGGGGGGAGTGGAGGAAGTAAAATCGCTAGCGAAATGGGAAAAATGTCGGCATGTTAGCATCTGGTTTTGGTGGAGAAACAAATCAAAGGCCAAAAAATGACACACACACACACACACACACACACACACACACACACACACACACACACACACACACACACACACACACACACACACACACACACACACACACACACACACACACACACACACACACACACACACACACACACACACACACACACACACACACACACACACACACACACACACACACACACACACACACACACACACACACACACACACACACACACACACACACACACACACACACACACACACACACACACACACACACACACACACACACACACACACACTTTTAAAAGTATCTAGATGTGTTGTATTTTGATATGTGTATGACTCCACTCATTACACATTTCGAAGTCCAGCAATTTTAAAAAGACACAACACAACAGTAAACTAGTCCCTGGTGAGATAAGAGTTTACAGTCCTGATGACCTGTGGGAAGAAACTCCGTCTCATCCTCTCTGTTCTCACAGCCTGACAGCGGAGGCGTTTGCCTGACCGTAGCAGCTGGAACAGTCCGTTGCTGGGGTGGAAGGGGTCCCCCATAATGTTGTTGGCTCTGGAGTTGTACCTCCTGTTGTATAGTTCCTGCAGGGGGGTGAGTGAAGTTCCCATAGTGCGTTCGGCCGAACGCACTACTCTCTGCGGAGCCTTCTTGTCCTTGGCAGAGCAATTCCCAAACCAGATGGTAATGTTCCCGGACAAGATGCTTTCCACCGCTGCTGCGTAGAAGCACTGGAAGATCCTCGGAGACACTCTGAATTTCCTCAGCTGCCTGAGGTGGTAAAGGCGCTGCCTTGCTTTACTCACCAGTGCGGCAGCGTGTCATGTCCATGTTAGATCCTCTGAGATGTGGACTCCCAGGTATTTAAAGCTGCTCAACCTGTCTATAGTAGCCCCATTTATCTCCAGTGGCGTTATTGATTTTGATTGAATCCTTTATTTGTCAATCAGACCTTTCGGTCTGAACGAAATGTCGTTGCCTGCAGCCATACATGTAATAATAAACAACACACAATAAACACAAATTAACATCCACCACAGTGAGTTCACCAAGCACCTCTCTCTTTTCAAGGCTCCTGCAACGGCGACTTCTCCCGCCCGAGTTGCGGGGTCGAAGAGCTCCTGGAGCGGGGCTTAGCACCACTCTCCCGCGCGGCTTGGAATGCGGGACTTTGCGAGCGCACGCCGGGGGCTCCAACATCAAGACCCGGTGTGCGACCTCGCATCACCCGGCGTGGCTTTAATGGCCGCGGGACAATCGCCATCGCCAGCCGGGGGCTTTGACTTTGACTCTGACATCGGGGGGGAGAGAGTGCAGTGGAGAGATAAGTTTATTTGGCCTTCCATCACAGCAATGTGATGGATGTTTATGTAAAATGTAATTATGTTGTGTCTTGGGTCTATTTGAGTGTAATGTATGGCTGCAGAAACGGCATTTCATTTGGACCTCCAGGGGTCCAAATGACAATTAAATATACTCTACTCTACTCTACTCTACTCTACTCTACTCACTGTGATGGAGGCAAAAGTCTTAGAGTTACTGTCTCTTCCCTCCTCTTCTCCCTCTGCGCTGAGGCGATACCCCACCGGGCGTTGGTAAGTCAGTCCTGCGGTTCAAGCTCCGCAGCCCAGGGGTGGTCGAAGCTGCCGCCCTCCAGTCTAGCGGACGCAGTTGTTGCCACGGGAGCTCCGGAAAACAGGCATCAACCTGTGACCCGCGAGCTCCCGACGATGTCATCCACTGGCCCGCGGCCGAGCCCCGGATTCAGGTCACCGCCGCCAGAACGCCGCCTCAGCCACCGGAGTACCGTCTCCGCCCCGCTGCCCTCACGGGAGCGTCTCAGCCCCGCACCGGGCCGCCCACACGGGAGCGTGTCAGCCCCGCGCCGTCCGCCCACACGAGAGAGTCTCAGCCCCGCACCGGGCCGCCCACATGGGAGCGCCTTCCAGCCGGGAGCCGGGCCACCCACACAGGAGTGTCTCAGCCCCGCGCCGTCCACCCTCACCGGAGCGCCGAGTCGTGCCGCTGCCCAAACGCCGCCGCAGCTCGAAGACGACCAACCTCGCGTTGGTAAGTCCTGGCTGGTTCTACCTCCGGAGCCTCGAGGTCGGTCGCAGGTTGGAGGCCGCCAGCTCCGCCATTAGGCCTCAGCTCAGACGGGAGACGAGAAGGGGGATACGACACAAAAAAGTCACACACACAGAAAGCCCTGTTTCAGCCCCCCCAACACGCACACATAACACAACCTAATAACCAAAGGTTTAACTGAACAAGACAAAAAAAACAACACAAAAAAGTAAAAACAGACAGACTGCAGGCGAGCCGCAGCCGTTTCACAGCGCCGCCACTTCCGGTTATGTGATGTATTTATAACTGACTTGGATGTGAATGCAGATGGGTTGGTTAATACATTTGCAGATTACACCAAGACTGCACAGGTGGCTGAATATGAGGAAAGCTGCCAAAGTATACAGCCCAGATATAGATTACCAGAATGGACAGGGATACGGCAGAGGTGGTTAATCTGAGCAAATGTGAAGTGTGGCACTGAGGGAGATAGCATGTATGGGAAAATATACAATTAATGGCAAGATTCTTAGCAGCATTAATGCACAGATGGATCTTGGGGTCCATGTCAATAACACTGTGAAAGTGGCAACAAATGTAGATATAGTGATAAATACCCCCTGATCCCTTTAGCCACAAGGGCCACATCTAACTCCCTCTTAAATATAGGCAATATAGAAGCTACCTGACCCGCTGTTACCCCAGCATTTCGTGTCTAACTTCGGTGTAAACCAGCATCTGCAGTTCCTTCCTGCACTTCTTCAAAGTGGGCATAACTTGAGGAGATTTGACAGTACAAAGAGGATGAGGAAACTGCAGATGCTGGTTTACAAAAATACAACACAAAGTGCCAGAGTGCCACAGTGGGTTGGTCATGCAGTATCCCAGGAGAACATGTCTGAAGAAGGGACCCGATACAAAACATTGCGTATCCATGTCCTCCATCTAAGGTGCTACCTGACCCGCTGAGTTACTCCAACACTTTGTGTCTTTCATTGAGTATAAGAAGTTAAGATGCAGCTTCATAGGACTTTGATTAGGCCGTATTTGGAGTATTCTGCGGTCATCCTAGATGGATGTGACGACTTTGGAGAGGGTGCACAGGAGGTTTACCAGAATGATGCCTGGATTAGGTGGAGTACTAGCTACAAGGAGCGGTTGGACAGACTTTGATCGTTTTCGCTGGCTGGAGTTTGAAGGGAGACTGGGTAGAATATTTAAAATTACAAGACTAAGGGAAAAAAGTTGTTGGGCACGGACTTGTAGGGCCGAGATGGCCTGTTTCCGTGCTGTAATTGTTATATGGTTAAGAGGCATACACAGTAGGCATCCTCCCCTTCCTTAACCCTCGAGCTGTCTCCTCCCATCCCCCCGCCCTCAGGCTCCTCCTCCTCCCTTTTTCCTTCCTTCTCCCCCCCACCCCCCAATCAGTCTGAAGGACTATTTCCTTCGCTCCACAGATGCTGCTGCACCCGCTGAGTTTCTCCAGCAATTTTGTGTACCTTCGATCTTCCAGCATCTGCAGTTCCTTCTTGAACACAGTAGGCATCTTTTCCTCATGGTGGAAATATCAATGTGCATAGCTTTATGGTGAGGGGGCAAAGATTAAAAGAGATGTACTGGGTATTGTTTTTATACGGGGGGTGCTACATGCCTGGAGAACATGCATAGGTGATGTTTCAGGTTGGGACACTTAGGGAAGAAAGTTACTGACCTAAAACATCAACCATCTACATTCTCCAGTAATGCTGCCTACCCGCTGAGTTACTCCAGCGTTTTGTAACTTTCCTTGGTAAACCAGCATCTGCAGCCCCTTGTTTCTCCGTCTGTAAGCTGTCCTGGTCTACAGTTCCCTTTTGTTCATCGCCCTGGTAAATGTTGTACAAGTGTGGGAACCCAGGCTCCACTGAATCTCAGGACAGAGCAGGGAACATTCCCCCCCCCCCCCCCCCCCCCCCCCCCCCCCGGCCAGTGAGCTTCAATGCAGCATAGGGTTAATTGACTGAGAGAAAGTATTGGGATTTCCACAAGATTATCAAACTTTCCCACTGTTCCCACTGTCATGTGGGAAATTTTAAATTTCCCTTTCAGTTTCCAACAGTGGAGATATTTTAATATTATTTTGTATGAAATCTTTTTTTTTTCTGGTACCTGTATGAAGAAAAATACAATGTGAAATGAATGCCCTAAGAAGCTGTTATTGGACTTTTCCCCATTGCTGTAGCATTCACTTTGCTGAGAATACAGTGTGCAAAGGAATGTATTGGACACACGTTTGTATATGATGGAAAATTGACTTGGAAAATACATGTTGATGTTAATTAATAAAAAGATTCAGATTGACGGCAAGTATGTGAAATAAATGTATGGATTGATGGATTGTACAGGTCGAACACTGACGTTCTGGCACCCTTGGTTCCAGAGCCTTGCCAGACCAACAGAGGCCATGTAATAATGACACAATACACCTCTAACCCACTAACTATACCCCTCCCGTGGACTGCTAGAAACTTCAATAAAACAAATATTAAATGTAAATTATAATGTTTATGCTTGACACCACGACTCACTTGCTTAAACACCATAGCGAGGGTTAAATGCAAACAGACACGATGTCAACTTTTTTGGGATGGAGGGACATGTCCAGAAAGTGGACAGGCCACGGCAATGACCATCTGTGGCCGTCCAGTAAACTTCAAGTGTGCTCTTGTAATTTTGTCCATGTTGAAGGAAGTACACGACCATCAGTTGCAGTTGCAGGGACATCAGTGGTGGACACACTGTACATCTCGTACATCTCGTTCATTGGTGTAGGAATGGTCATTAGTAATAAATAAGGTAAACAGGATTGATGTAGAGATTGAGGCAGTCTTGCTGTCAATTTAGGATTAAGGAAAGACCACTGAATAATATGTTATCTTTTAATATTGGGTAGAATGACAGCGCTGGCAGATGAATAGAAATCCAGCCCCCTACATGTTCAGTTATACTGCATTTCTGAAGCAGGCAGCGAATTACTATACCGTGAAGGCTAACAATTCAAAGTTGAAAATACATTTGAAGTAGAATTTATTTCCATTTAAATAGCAATTTGTACCTAAATCCCGACTGTATCAACCACTTCTGAAGCACACACAATACAATTAACCTACTTCCTTAAACGCAACCAACATATTTTTTCCCCACATTCTACGTAAATAAGAATACATGACATTTTATACTTTTATTTTGTTTATGCAATTTACAGGGAGAATGTTTATGGTTAATTAATAAGGAAGCAGATTGTTGTGTATCCTGTTCTTCAGAAGTGGTTATACACGGGCTGTACAGAAACCTTCTCTTCTGTGCCATCGTTTTTTTTAAATACTGAGATTCTCACACTGAAAAAAAATGGTTTATTTGAAAATAAAACAAGAAGGCCAAATCTGAAATATATATTAAAAAAACCTAGCTACAGTGCATCTACTGGCCTGCCTTAAGCTTCCGGCTACTTATAACATCAAAGAATTGCTAAGAATTTTGTTAATTCCTTTTCATAAAACCATGTCTTCTCTCTCTAATCACGTTATGTGTTCAAGGTGCTCCGATATAACATTCTTAATGAATGAAAGGCAGCATTTTCCTAATAACTAACATTACTGTGGAAGAAAATATTAAAATCCTTTCTTACTTAATCTGATCGGAATTGAACAAGGTAATGAAAGGGTGTGCAGATGTGGCAATTGGCATCTCTCGTTGACCAGGTGCATAAGAAGATCGTGAGATTGGGCAAAATAAGCTTTAGATGCATTACCTCTTGTCTGGGAATGATGAATGTAAACATAACAAAGATAGCACAGAGATAAGGGGTTCAACACGAAACATCACCTATTCCTTTGCTCCATAGATGCCTCCTCACCTGCTGAGTTTCTCCAGCATTTTTGTCTACCACAGAGATAAGGAAGCTTGTTTTTCTCTGTAGGAAGTTAGAGTAGACCACCCGCGCTCCCTACCGCCAGTAGCATAGAAATGTGGCAGTAACTGGGGGAATTATGATTGGCTCGGAGAGGGGATGGTGGCGTGACCCTTATATTATGTTTGACTTGTATTAACCATCTATTGATGAATATGATTGGCATAAATAAAAAGTATGTTATGACTAATTAAATAATTGGCACCCAAGAAGTAAATGGTAAAAACAGGTCAACGTATATTTTTGTACAGTTGTATCTAACAAAAACAAAAGTTGTTTCCTGCACAGTATAAATGTCGGCTAATACTGCCATGAAGTCGGAGAACTGGTGAGCAGTTTAACAGCCGCCATCTCTCCATGATATCATGCAATAATGTTTCTTGAAGCAAACCTGCAAAGTCTCCGCTTTTCATTTTCCTTTAATTTCCCTCTAAATTCTGCAGTTGTACAGAGCCCTAGTGAGACCACACCTGCAGTATTGTGTGCAGTTTTGGTCTCCTAATTTAAGGAAGGACATTCTTGCTGTTGAGGGAGTGCAGCGTAGGTTTACAAGGTTAATTCCCGGGATAGCGGGACTGTCATATGCTGAGAGAATGGAGCAGCTGGGCTTGTACACTCTGGAGTTTATAAGGATGAGAGGGTATCTCATTGAAACAGATAAGATTGTTAAGGGTTTGGACACGCTAGAGGCAGGAAATATGTTCCCGATGTTGGGGGAGTCCAGAACCAGGGGCCACAGATTAAGAATAAGGAGTAAACCATTTAGAACGGAAACGAGGAAACACTTTTTCTCACAGAGAGTGGTGAGTCTGTGTAATTCTCTGCCTCAGAGGGCGGTGGAGGCAGGTACTCTGGATGCTTTCAAGAGAGAGCTAGATAGGGCTCTTAAAAATAGCAGTCAGGGGATATGGGGAGAAGGCAGGAACGGGTTACTGATTGGGGATGATCAGCCATGGCTCAAAGGGCCAAATGGCCTACTCCTGCACCTGTTGTCTATTGTCTATTGTCTATAAATTAATTTCTTCCGCAATTATGTTAAAAGGGATTTGTGTCCATATTCTCTTTCACTCCTTTTTTGAAGAGCAATGCTACTTTTTACTGTTTTCCAATCATCCGAACCTTTCCAGGACTCTTGAAAATCACAGGAAATGCACCCTCTATTTATTCAACAATCTTTGTCAGAATCCTTAGATACAAGCCATCAGTTGAAGGAATGGCCCCCTCGTGGCCCTATTATTTCCCCCAATTTTATTTTAGTGATATTACTTAACAAAAGATAATTGTCTCTTCAGTACCTACCATTCTGGTGCGCTCTTAATGTCTTCTACAGTGAAGACAGAACCACAACATCTCTTTATCTTCTCTATCGTTTTCTTCTTTTTTTCATGCTTAAAGGGGCTGTCCCACTTGGGCGACCTAATTGGCGAGTTTAGAAGAGTTTAAGAAAATGTCATGTTGAAGACCTCCTTCGACCCCGTGAGGACCATGCTGCGAGTATGAGTCGAGGGCAAACTCTCCAGAACTCGCGGATTAGGTCGCCCAAGTGGGACAGGCCCCTTCTTCGCGGCCTACCAACAGTCTGGAGCGGCGTTTCGCTGCCGGGACCGGCCAGGACTTCAGCTTCGGCGGTGGCACAGCGATGAGGCACCATCGTGGAGCGGGCGATGCCTTGCCCAGGTTGCCGTGCGGTAAGCTCCGGAGCGCTGGGATCGCCGACTCCAACATCGCGGAGCTGCGGGCTGTCGAACGTCTAGCAGCGGCCAGTGCTGAGCTTTAAACACCGCGGAGCCTAGGATCTCACGCCGATGTCGCCAGAACTCACGCCGATGTTCACCCGACGCCAGAACTCCATCATCCGGCGAGAGGGTCGGAAGCATCGGGCTGCCGTAGCGGCAACTGCGGAGGCCTCAATAGGCCCGACTATGGGTGAACAGGGGACGGGACTGGACCTTTGCTGCCTTCCCCCACAGTGGGAACCAATGTGGGGAATGTTTCTATGTTTACTGTTAAATTCTTTAATGTTGCGTCTTATCTTTATCTGTGTGCTGCAATGGAAAGTCAAATTTCACTACACCAATTGGTGTATGTGATAATAAATGCCCTTTGTCCTTTGTCCTCTGTGCACCTGGAACTGTGATTGTTCGATATAATCATGTGTAGTCTTTCCGCTGACTGGTTAGCACACATCATAAAAGCTTTACACTGTACCTCGGTACATCCATTGCCCAAGGAGACAAGGACCAATTCATAAATGCTTTAGTGATCTGCGCATCAACAGGCAGAATGGCAAAGACTTGTTCTGTTCCCCAAACATCCTGTGCACTGGGACATTTGGGGAACAACAATTGTAATTCAACAAATTACTATTTATCAACCAATTTCCTTATCAAATGTCAGTTAATCTTTGACGATAGGGCGTAATACATATTGTTTCTTACATTATTCGGTTCTAGGGCCTCAGATATTTACCAAACAAATAGATTGGCATATAATCAATCTTATGACCCAGATATTATTCCATAAATATTTGTTCAAGTAAAGGATCATCTACATGGGAATGGGGAGTTAAAACAATATTTTGTGGTAAATACTTCTTGGAAAAGCAAAATAAATAAAGCCATAAAACTTTTACGGTAATGGGCGTTTTGCTGATTTCTTCATTCTCATCATTTTTCTGTTTTACTCATATTTGTTTTGCAATTAAATTTGAGGGAAAAGAAATAATGCAATGTACGTCATATCTTTTGAGTGGGGGCGCTGTCCTGTACGGCTGCCTGTCCTGCAGCTGTCCGTTTCTTTCACTTCTTTTTTATTATTTTTAGTACGTTAAAGTGTTTAGTCGGGGGGTCTAATCTTTTTATGTGTGGGGGGTGGGGGGGGGGAAGGGGGAAACTGCTTTTTCAAGTCCCTACCTGGTCGGAGAGGCTGCCTTCCTCCGAGTAGCACCTTCGACCTGTCCTCGCGGCCTACCAGCGGGTCCTGGAGCGACGTTTCCTGAGGGGACCTGGCCAGAACCTTGGCTTTGGCGGCAGCGCAGCGCTGGAGCGCTGTCGTGGAGCGGGCGATGCCTTTCCTGGGTCGCCGCGCTGGAACTCCAGTATGCTGGGACCGCCGATAATAACATCGTGGAGCCGCGGGTCTGTGGAGCGGCCAGCTGCGGCGCTGAACTTTACATCCCGGAGCCTGGGATCTCTCGCCGAGATCGCCAGTGTGTGAAGCTTCATCCAGCGCGGCCTGTTGGCTTGGAAGCCGCGGTCTCCGGTGGGAGGGCGGCCGTTCCTGGCACCACAAGCCGCTGAGGGTTCTACCAACGCCGGAGTACCATCACCTGGCGAGAACGGCCGGGAACATCGGGCCCCGTAACGGCGACTGTGGAGGCCTCAATAGGCCCGACTCTGGGTGGACAAGAGGATGGGGACTTGACTTTGTGCCTTCCCCCATAGTGGGAACCATTGTGGGGGGATGATTTTATGTTTTAATGTTAAACTTCTTGAATGCTATGTTGTATTTTTATTAGTGTGCTGCAAGGACATCTGAATTTCCCCTGAACAAGGGAATTAATAAAATATTTATCTTTATCTTTATATCAGTTGGGAAATAGTTGGCAAATGTATTCACTATTGCAGAAGGATGTATTGAAATCTATAGTCAATTGGGCTGTTTCAAATGAGTATCCTTCTATCTCTGAAACAGTTGATGCTTTTTAGTTTCATGTTCATTATCTTGCTGCTTTAATGTCATCCATCTGATATCTCTCAGTGCTTCCTATTTGTTTTCAGTCTGTACCCGTCATTACATTTTCAACACAATCGTATGAAATGAGGCATAAAAGCAGGATTTCATCCATAGAAGAAAAACCAAAAACATGATTTCTTTCACTAGCAGTTTTAGATTGCCACCTTGTCATTTTAATTTGCGCAATGGTTCAGGAAAAGCAAACTGCACTGATAAAGCTTTCAGTTCCACAGCTTTACGTTGATATTAGTCATAACGAAAGTCCAATTGATTTCCTTCAATGCAATTAATTTGGCATTCCTCCAATAATTGACTGTATTGCTACTGTGGCTCTGGTTTAAATAAAGCAGACTCATAGGTCCAAGTTTAAACAAGGCTCATTCAGCTGGTGCAGTGGACCCTGTTATTGAACACTGAGTACGATTGCACTTGGACATCTGTCAGAGTAAGTATTTAGCAATGTTTTGAATTTGTCAAATATTCTTGATTGTTTGTTTTGTTTTTGATTTGATTGTTTTGTTTGAATTTTCTCCACAATTACAAGCACCTTCTTTCTAAAAACATTATTTCAGTGCTTTCCCTGTCAATCTTTGCTAGGTTCAATGGGTAATTGTTTTTTACCACTATAAATTGGTGATTATTGGTTTACAAGAAAATGAACAAACAGCTTGAAACATTGCATTATCCAACCTGCTTTCCATCTGAACAGAACTGCTTAAATGACTTTTCTTCTTTTTGCTGCTTAGTGTTTACAAATAAAAAATAACATTTATTTATTACTATAATTCAGTATTATATGCAATATATTTCCTTAAATTAACAATAGAAGTTGTTAGAAGATAGTCATGAGTGTGCAGTATTGAATGGAACCGGATCTGAAGTGAGTTAAATTGAGGTGATATTTTAATTATCACTATTACAACTTTTTGTATGCATTATATATTTTGTACAACCCTATTTTGATACACTCCAATTGTGAGAAACTAAACACGATCTATTCCAAACTTTGGCTTTCAATGATGGTAGATTAAAAACTTTATTTGTGTTATTAACAGTCAGAAAGACCAGAGGAAGGAATGGAAATAGTTGAAGTATGAAAAAATAACACATTGTTCTTTATTTATTTAACCATATAACAATTACAGCACGGAAACAGGCCATCTCGGCCCTACAAGTCCGTGCCGAACACTTATTTTCCCCTAGTTCCATCTACCTGCACTCAGACCATAACCCTCCATTCCTTTCCCATCCATATACCTATCCAATTTATTTTTAAATGATAAAATAGAACCTGCCTCCACCACTTCCACCGGAAGCTCATTCCACACAGCCACCACTCTCTGAGTTAAGAAGTTCCCCCTCATGTTGCCCCTAAACTTATGTCCCTTAATTCTGAAGTCATGTCCTCTTGTTTGAATCTTCCCTACTCTCAATGGGAAAAGCTTGTCCACGTCAACTCTGTCTATCCCTCTCATCATTTTAAAGACCTCTATCAAGTCCCCCCTTAACCTTCTGCGCTCCAAAGAATAAAGACCTAACTTGTTCAACCTATCTCTGTAACTTAGTTGTTGAAACCCAGGCAACATTCTAGTAAATCTCCTCTGTACTCTCTCTATTTTGTTGACATCCTTCCTATAATTGGGCGACCAAAATTGTCCACCATACTCCAGAATATATGTCTTTCCTTTATAAATTTAATTTTAGTGACTACCCTATGACCATTTGTAATGATGGACTCCATGGTGTATTACTTTTTATTAGAACCAAATTCCTCCTTGGGCCCCTTTCAGTTAGACTCAGTTTATATTTGCCACGTTTTTAGAGAGATATAGCACAGATATGTGCCCTTTAGCTATCTAATGCCCCTGTCCCACTTAGGAAACCTGAACGGAAACCTCTGGAGACTTTGTGCCCCACCCAAGGTTTCCGTGCGGTTCCCGGAGGTTGCAGGTGGTTGCAGGGAGACTGACAAAAACCTCCGGGAACCGCACAAAAACCTTAGGTGGGGAGCAAAGTCTCCAGAGGTTTCCGTTCGGGCTTCCTTAAGTGGGACATGGGGCATAAGTCCACATTGACTATCAGCCAACCATTTACACTAACCTAATTCAACTTTAGTCTCCTCATATTGCCATCGATTCCCCCCCAGATTTATCACTCGCCTACACTCTGAACAATTTACAATGGCCAATTAACCCAGCAACCCAGTTAACTTTGGGATGGGGGATTTCCACATCCTCCTTGTGACTGTGTGGCTTCATTCATGTGCTTACGTATCCTCACACACACACCCCTAGAACATGAGGGTATGTGGGATAATTGGCCACAGTAAAGCTGCCCCTAATGGGAGTGGATGAGATAGTAGGATAATATAGAATTAGTGTGCATGGGTGATTAATAGTCGGTGAGGAAGCGGTGGGCTGAAGGATCTGTTTCCATGCTGCATCTCTAAATCTGCATCTGTTTCCATGCTGCATCTGCCACAGGGTAGCATCTGCTGTGCTACCCTGTGGCAACAGCAAAAACTTGCAACACATCAACAGAGAACATGCAACATTTAATGCATTGTTAGGTTTAGGTATAGGTTACTTACACGTGTACTGAGGTACAGTAAAAAGCTTTTTTATTGTGTGCTATCCAGTCAATGGAAAGACTATTCATAGATTCATAGAAAATAGGTGCAGGAGGAGGCCATTCGGCCCTTCTAGCCTGCACCGCCATTCAATATGACCCCTTTAGCCACAAGGGCCACATCTAACTCCCTCTTAAATATAGCCAATGAACTGGCCTCAACTACCTTCTGTGGCAGAGAATTCCAGAGATTCACCACTCTCTGTGTGAAAAATGCTTTTCTCATCTCGGTCCTAAAGGATTTCCCCCTTATCCTTAAGCTGTGACCCCTTGTTCTGGACTTCCCCAACATCGGGAACAATCTTCCTGCATCTAGCCTGTACAAACCCTTAAGAATTTTGTAAGTTTCTATAAGATCCCCCCTCAATCTCCTAAATTCTAGCGAGTACAAACCGAGTATATCCAGTCTTTCTTCATATGAAAGTCCTGACATCCCAGGAATCAAGGACTATACATGATTATAATCAAAAAGCTGTCCATAGTGTACAGATACAGGATAAAGGGAATAATGCTCAGTGCAAGATAAAGTCCAGTGAAGTTGGATTAGAGATATTCGGTCTCAAATTAGAAAAATAGAAGCATAGAAAAATAGGTGCAGGAGTAGGCCATTCGGCCCTTCGAGCCTGCACCGTCATTCAATACGATCATGGCTGATCATCTAAAATTAGTACCCCGTTCCTGCGGTTTCCCCATATCCCTTGATTCCTTTAGCACTCAGAGCTAAATCTAACTCTCTCTTGAAATCATCCAGTGAATTGGCCTCCACTGCTTCTGTGGCAGAGAATTCCACAGATTCACATCTCTCTGGGTGAAAAAATGTTTCCTCATCTCAGTCCTAAATGGCTTACCCCTTATTCCTAAATTGTGACCC
The DNA here is from genome assembly GCF_028641065.1 of Leucoraja erinaceus. Taxonomy (NCBI): domain Eukaryota; kingdom Metazoa; phylum Chordata; class Chondrichthyes; order Rajiformes; family Rajidae; genus Leucoraja; species Leucoraja erinaceus. Next base: position 108,202,786 of record NC_073380.1, read on the forward strand.
CTAGTTCTGGACTTCCCTAACATCAGGAACAATTTTCCTGCACCTAGCCTGTCCAATCCTTTAAGAATGTTATATGTTTCTATAAAAATACCCTCTCATCCTTCTCAATTCCAGCAAATACAAGCCCTGTTGACCCATTCTTTCATCATATTGTCAGTTCCGCCATCCCGGGAATTAACCTGGTGAACCTACTTTGCACTCCCTCAACATCTATGATCTCCTTCCTCAAATTAGGAGACCAAAATTGCACACAATACTCCAGGTGCGGTCTCACCAGGGCCCTGTACAACTGCAGTAGGACCTCCTTGCTCCTAAACTCAAATCTTCTCACAATGAAGGACAACATGCCATTAGCTTTCTTCACTGCCTGCTGCCCCTGTATGATTACTTTCAGTGACTGATGTACAAGCATTCCCAAGTCTCATTGCGACTCGCCTTTTCCTAATCTAACACCATTCAGATAATCTGCCTTCCTGTTCTTGCCATCAAAGTGGATAACCTCCATTTATCCACATTATACTGCATCTGCCATGCATCCGCCCACTCACCCAACATAGCCAAGTCACCCTACAGCCTTATAGCATCCTCATCACAGCTCACACTGCCCCCTAGCTTTGTATCATCCACAAACTTGGAGGTGTCATATTTAATTCCCTTGCCTAAATTGTTAAATATATGGTGTAAATAGCTAGGGTCCCTGCTCCGAGCCTTGCACCACCCCACTAGTCACTGCCTGCCATTCTGAAAAGGACCCGTTAATCCCTACTCTTTGCTTCCTGTCTGCCAACCAGTTCTCTACCCATGTCTATACCCTACGCCCCATACCATGTGCTCTAATTTTGCACACTAAGCTCTTGTCAAAGGCTTTTTGAAAGTTCAGATACACCACATCCTCTGGCTCTCCCTTATCCATTCTACTTGTTACATCCTCAAAAAATTCCAGAAGATTAGTCAAGCATGATTTCCCCTTCAACCATCCATGCTGAATTAGGTAGATTGTAGCTCAGGACTGCTCGCTGGTTGATGGTGGGATGGTTCAATTGCCTGATAACAGCTGGGAGGAAACGATCCCAGAATCTGGAGGTCTGTGTATTCACACTTCGGTAACACTTGCCTGATGTGAGCGATGACAAGAGGAATGCCTGGGTTGGGACCCCTCCTTGATGATGCTAGTGGCCTTGCCAAGACAGCCTGAACTGTAGATGGACACAATGGAAGGGAGGTTGGTTTGCATGATAGTCTGGGCTGCGTCTACAATTCTCTGCAATTTCATGTGATCTTGGTAGAAGCTGTTCCCAAACCTTGCTGTGATGTATCCTGATAAAATTATTTCTATGGCACATATATAGAAGTTGGTGAGAGTTGGTGGGGACATGCAGAACATCCTCGGACTTTTAAGGAAGTAGAGGCAGTGGTTCATGGCTATTGGTTCGATTTGGCGAGCCCAGGACAAGTAGCTGGTGTATTTACTCCTAGGAACTTGAAGCTTTCAATGATCATTACTTCGGCGCTGTCGATGTATATCAGGATATGTGGACCACTTTGCTTCCTAAAATCAATTGTTATCTCCTTTGGCTTGTTGACATTGATGGAAAGGTTGTTGTTTTAAGACCAGTTCACAACGTTCTCAATCTCGTTCCTGTTGTTGTAGAGGTAGGTGAAATGCAGTGGATCATTGTTGCTTGGCTGAATGGATTTAATGTATTCCATAATCAGCCTGTCAAAGGTCTTCATGACGGTGAATGGCAAGGCCACTGGACGGACTTCTTGAGATCCTGCATTTCTTCGATACCGGGATGATATTGGTATTCATGAAGCAAGTGGGTACCTCAGAACAGAGTAGAGAGAGATTAAAGATATCCATGCATACACTCGCTTGTTGGTTTGCTTAGTTAGTAGGGACGGCACTTCATAGTCAGATATACCTGGCTTTGCTGTTCCATAAGTTTCAAAATTGAAGTCCATCCATTTGTTTTGATATTTTCAGTGTTAGATGGACCAACAGCACCAGGAGACGTTTTAAATCTAATGATGAGCTAAAAATCACAGGTTACCAATAAAGCAGAAAGAGAAGGTGCAACAATATCATTACCTAGCTGTAAAGTTGAAGGTTCAGCAAACGACTCTGTGGAAAGCTTTAGTTTGAAGATGGGAGTAATCACTAATGTTCTCCAGTGACACTATTAAAACTGGCCACAGAGAGAGGCCAATCAGTTGACCCAATAAATCATTAGCCAATGCTCTTATTACTAACATATGACTCACACATTGATGCATTAAGACTATATACGGCAGGAAAATCAGCACATGGACTGACAGTGGATTGGCTACATTATAATCCAACGTAGCCAATGACTCAAGGGGAAGCAGTTCAAGGAAAAAAGACAACATTGAAAAAGTAGAAATGAAACATTGTAAAGAAGCTCCTTAAAGTGTATTTTGTAAATAGTTTGGTGTGACTAATCCATTACTCTCAGAAGTGCCAAAGTTATCTTGAATTTCTATTTCGAGAAAAGGAAATTGAGCAATTAAAAACACCAACTTCCTCTTAACATAGTAAAGGTTCTTCATTTTATAAAAAAAACAACGTTTGATGTCAAACCAGATGAAGAAAGACTAAACTAATGAACCAAAGCCTGGATTTGGAGATCTGGAAGGAAGAAAAAGACATGTTTGATAATGATATTTCCAGAGCAAGTGACACAGCTGCCATTAACAGGTGACGGAAAACAATGATGCAGGCGAGGCCTGAATGAGATAAATACGAAGATGTCAGTGGCCTGGAGGTAGTAGAGGTGGTTAATGTAAAGATGACATCGAGGAAGGTAATGAATGATCCATAGGATGTATAAACCTACTTTAACCAATCTATAAGCAGCACATACATATGTACAGACAATATACTGTACATAGACGTAACCATCCGACAGTCCTTCTGCAAGCATTTTCCATTGTGTGGTTAAATAATATACAGTTTATTTAAACACATCATGCAGCTCATATCTGGACATCCAGAAGGTGATGTGGACAATCAGCATTAGCAAAAATATGTACAACTGCAGTGAAGAAAGCGAATGGCATGTTGGCCTTTATAACAAGAGGAATCGAGTATAGGAGCAAAGAGGTCCTTCTGCAGTTGTACAGGGCCCTAGTGAGACCACACCTGGAGTATTGTGTGCAGTTTTGGTCCCCTAATTGGAGGAAGGACATTCTTGCTATTGAGGGAGTGCAGTGTAGGTTTACAAGGTTAATTACCGGGATGGCGGGACTGTCATATGCTGAGAGAATGGAGCTGCTGGGCTTGTACACTCTGGAGTTTAGAAGGATGAGAGGGTATCTCATTGAAACATATAAGACTGTTAAGGGTTTGGACACGCTAGAGGCAGGAAACAAGTTCCCAATGTTGGGGGAGTCCAGAACCAGGGGCCACAGTTTAAGAATAAGGAGTAAGTCGCTTAGAACGGAGACGAGGAAACACTTTTTCTCACAGAGAGTGGTGAGTCTGTGGAATTCTCTGCCTCAGAGGGCGGTGGACAAGAGAGAGTGAGGGGGGGGAGAGAGAGAGAGAGAGAAAGTGGGAGTGGAGAGAGAGAGGAGGGAGAGAAGAGAGAAAGGGAGAGAGAGAGGGGAGAGAGAGAGAGAGAGGGGGAGAGAGAGAGGGGGAGAGAGAGAGGGAGAGAGAGAGAGGGGGAGAGAGAGTGAGAGAGAGAGAGAGAGAGAGAAGGGGAGAGAGAGAAGGAGGGAGAGAGAGAGAGATGGGAGAGAGAGAAGGGGAGAGAGAGAGAAGGGGGAGACGGGAGGGTGGGGGTCATTTTCCCACACAAGCCATAGGTGACGGGGCAATCTGAACCCAAGCACCATGTTGAAAGCGGGCGAAGGTGCGCATCCATCCCTCGGGACAGCCCCCACTCCCCCACGGCCACGGCCACCCTCCGCGGGCTGTGGGTTGGGTGGAGCTGAGGTGTGGGACAATGTTCATGCCTTCACAGTGATGTGATGGACACGGGGTCTGGACCAATCGCTGCCAAGTCCCGCCCCCCCCCCCCCCCCCCCCCCCGCCCCTCCCCCAGGCATTGTCTTGGACTTTTCTGTTGAGCGGCAGTCGGTCCTTTGGCGTGTAGGTGATGCAGCTTTTCGGGTAGGTGGTGTATCGACAGAGTGGCCATTTTGTACATTTCCTTTTAGGCTACGCAGCTTTTCGGTTCCTTGGGTTTTAGGCGTCCCGCCCTTTCGGTTAGCAGGCGTTTCGTCTTTGGACTCTTTTGGTTTATTGGCATTTCGGCCTCGTTTCCATTCCGTTCCTTGGCTTCGACTTCTTTGCTTCAGCCTCTCGTCCGTCAGCGTCTGTCAGATTCACAACTGTCTGGGTGAGCATTCTTGCTATTGAGGAAGTGCAGCGTAGGTTTACAAGGTTAATTCCCGGGATGGCGGGACTGTCATATACTGAGAGAATGGAGCAGCTGGGCTTGTACACTCAGGAAACATGTTCCCGATGTTGGGGGAGTGCAGAACCAGGGGCCACAGTTTAAGAATAAGGAGTAAGCCATTTAGAACGAAGACGAGGAAACACTTTTTCTCACAGGGAGTGGTGAGTCTGTGGAATTCTCTGCCTCAGAGGATGGTGGAGGCAGGTTCTCTGGATACTTTCAAGAGAGAGGTGGATAGGGCTCTTAAAAATAGCAGGGTCAGGGGATATGGGGAGAAGGCAGGAACGGGTTACTGATTGGGGATGATCAGCCATGATCACATTGAGTGCCGGTGCTGGCTCGAAGGGCCAAATGGCCTCCTCCTGCACCTATTGTCTATTGTCTAAAACATTTTCCTCAACTCCATTCTAAATAGCCTGCCCCTTATTCTTAAACAGTGGCCCCTGGTTCTGGATTCCCTCAACATTGGAACATGTTTCCTGCCTCTAGTGTGTCCAATCCCTTAATAATCTTATATGTTTGAATAAGATACCCTCTCATCCTTCTAAACTCCAGTATATATAAGCCCAGTCACTCAAAATATGAGAGTCCCGCCATCCCGGGAATTAACCTTGCGAACCTATGCTGCATTCCGTCAATAGTAAGAATGACCTTCCTCAAATTTGGAGACCAAAACTGTGCAAAGTACTGTTGATGCAGTCATAATATATCATAAGAAGTACTTTAATTACCTCCTGGGATAAGGTACATGTGCTTCCCCCACTTGTAAGTGAGAAAGATATCATACTTCTGGAGCTGCAGCATCATTCTTTGCAGCGGGCCAGTGCAGCATGTTGCGGCTTATTTAAAATGGTAACCAAAGGCTGGTGGTCAGTCACTATGGTAACAGCCTTGCCAAAAATGTAATCGTTGAATTTAACACAAGCAAAGACCACTGCCAGCAATTCCTTCTCGATCTGAGCATTCTTCATCTCTGTGTCCGTCATTGTGCTGGAAGAGTACGTAAGGAAGTAGCCGCAGAAATAGTGGATGCATTAGTGATAATTTTTCAAAACTCTTTAGATTCTGGAGTAGTTCCTGAGGATTGGAGGGTAGCTAATGTAACCCCACTTTTTAAAAAGGGAGGGAGAGAGAAAACGGGGAATTACAGACCAGTTAGTCTAACATCGGTAATGGGGAAACTGCTAGAATCAGTTATTAAAGATGGGATAGCAGCACATTTGTAAAGTGGTGAATTCATTGGACAAAGTCAGCATGGATTTATGAAAGGCAAATCATGTCTGACAAATCTTATAGAATTCTTCGAGGATATAACTAGTAGAGTGGATAAGGGAGAACCAGTGGATGTGTTATATCTGGACTTTCAGAAGGCTTTCGACAAGGTCCCACATAAGAGATTAGTATACAAACTTAAAGCACACGGTATTGGGGGTTCAGTATTGATGTGGATAGAGAACTGGCTGGCAGACAGGAAGCAAAGAGTAGGAGTAAACGGGTCCTTTTCAGAATGGCAGGCAGTGACTAGTGGGGTACCCCAAGGCTCAGTGCTGGGCCCCCAACTATTTACAATATATATTAATGATTTGGACGAGGGAATTGAATGCAACATCTCCAAGTTTGCGGATGACACTAAGCTGGGGGGCAGTGTTAGCTGTGAGGAGGATGCTAGGAGGCTACAAGGTGACTTGGATAGGCTGGGTGAGTGGGCAAATGCATGGCAGATGCAGTATAATGTGGATAAATGTGAGGTTATCCACTTTGGTGGCAAAAACAGGAATGTAGACTATTATCTGAATGGTGGCCGATTAGGGAAACGGGGGGATGCAACGAGACCTGGGTGTCATGGTACACCAGTCATTGAAAGTAGGCATGCAGGTGCAGCAGACAGTGAAGAAAGCAAATGGTATGTTATCATTCATAGCAAAAGGATTTGAGTATAGGAGCAGGGAGGTCCTACTGCAGTTGTACAGGGTCTTGGTGAGACCACACCTACAGTATTGTGTACAGTTTTGGTCTCCTAATCTGAGGAAAGATATTCTTGTCATAGAGGGAGTACAGAGAAGGTTCACCAGACTGATTCCTGGGATGTCAGGACTTTCATATGAAGAAAGACTGGATAGACTCGGCTTGTACTCGCTAGAATTTAGAAGATTGAGGGGGTTCTTATAGAAACTTACAAAATTCTTAAGGGATTGGACAGGCTAGATGCAGGAAGATTGTTCCCGATGTTGGGGAAGTCCAGAACAAGGGGTCACAGTTTAAGGATAAGGAGGAATTTTTCATACAGAGAGTGGTGAATCTGTGGAATTCTCTGCCACAGAAGGTAGTTGAGGCCAGTTCATTGGCTATATTTAAAAGGGAGTTAGATGTGGCCCTTGTGGCTAAAGGGATCAGGGGGTATGGAGAGAAGGCAGGGATGGGATACTGAGTTGGATGATCAGCCATGATCATATCGAAGGGCCGAATGGCCTACTCCTGCACCTATTTTCTATGTTTCTATGTAAATAAGTATTTCCAGTATGTACTCTCATTCAGCTGAGAATTGGAGCACAAGCCTAAATTCAGGCAATACAAGAAACAAGGCAAAGCACTCAATGGCAAGTTTTGATATCTACCATCAGATAAGCAGATGCATGATAACCACTTTTTTAAGATTAGACAGATGCAATGAAATTACTTACACTAAAATGAAAAAAATAAATCCACACTTAAAGTTAAATAAAACAAAATCATTTTTACCATGTGATGATTTTTCCACATGTCGGTAGACGTTGTTGGCTCAAGAGTAACTCGGGAGAGGAACTTGGAACATGGCAGAAATGACAAGTAAACGGCAAACGTAGTCAGACCCGTGGGAACTCTTGATCATAAACTTTGAAACTCGTACACAACCACGTGTCTTTCACTCGGGGTCACTCGTGGGTCAACTCGCACCCTGAGACAGGGCCATTAGTTATTTTCTTGGGATGTAAAATATGAAATGGCTTTAATATCCCACTGGCACTGATCAATAAATGGAAAACCAACATGGCCCACGTTCTGTGTTTGAATTGATTTTTGTATTAAACTTGCACTGTGTAATCCTTAGTGAAGACAGATCCAAAATACCTGTTCAACTCGTCTGCCATTTCCTTGTTCCCCATAATAAATTCACCTGCTTCTGTCTTCGAGGGGCCCACATTTGTCTTCCTCTTCACATGTTAATTCTGGCCAAACAGACTTCTCCTCCAGTACTTCTTCCATTGTATGTTGGCAAGGCTCTTAGTCAATAAGGGCTATTCCTCATAACTAGTTTCCTTCCACCATTGAGTAACCTTCTTAGTAAACATAGAAACATAGAAATTAGGTGCAGGAGTAGGCCATTCGGCCCTTCGAGCCTGCACCGCCATTCAATATGATCATGGCTGATCATCCAACTCAGTATCCCGTACCTGCCTTCTCTCCATACCCTCTGATCCCCTTGGCCACAAGGGCCACATCTAACTCCCTCTTAAATATAGCCAATGAACTGGCCTCAACTACCCTCTGTGGCAGAGAGTTCCAGAGATTCACCACTCTCTGTGTGAAAAAAGTTCTCCTCATCTCGGTTTTAAAGGATTTCCCCCTTATCCTTAAGCTGTGACCCCTTGTCCTGGACTTTTCCAACATCGGGAACAATCTTCCTGCATCTAGCCTGTCCAACCCCTTAAGAATTTTGTAAGTTTCTATAAGATCCCCTCTCAATCTCCTAAATTCTATAGAGTATAAACCAAGTCTATCCAGTCTTTCTTCATAAGACAGTCCTGACATCCCAGGAATCAGTCCGGTGAACCTTCTCTGCACTCCCTCTATGGCAATAATGTCCTTCCTCAGATTTGGAGACCAAAACTGCACGCAATACTCCAGGTGTGGTCTCACCAAGACCCTATACAACTGCAGTAGAACCTCCCTGCTCCTATACTCAAATCCTCTTGCTATGAAACCAACATGCCATTCGCTTTCTTTACTGCCTGCTGCACCTGCATGCCTACCTTCAATGACTGGTGTACCATGACACCCAGGTCTCGCTGCATCTCCCCCTTTCCCAATCGGCCACCATTTAGGTAATAGTCTGCTTTCCCGTTTTTGCCACCAAAATGGATAACCTCACATTTATCCACATCAAACTGCATCTGCCAAACATTTGCCCACTCACCCAGCCTATCCAAGTCACCTTGCAGTCTCCTAGCATCCTCCTCACACCTAACACTGCCCCCCAGCTTAGTGTCATCCGCAAACTTGGAGATATTGCCTTCAATTCCCTCATCCAGATCATTAATATATATTGTAAATAGCTGGGGTCCCAGTACTGAGCCTTGCGGTACCCCACTAGTCACTGCCTGCCATTGTGAAAAGGACCCGTTTACTCCTACTCTTTGCTTCCTGTTTGCCAGCCAGTTCTCTATCCACATCAATACTGAACCCCCAATGCCATGTGCTTTAAGTTTGTATACTAATCTCTTATGTGGGACCTTGTCGAAAGCCTTCTGGAAGTCCAGATACACCACATCCACTGGTTCTCCCCTATCCACGCTACTAGTTACATCCTCGAAAAATTCTATAAGATTTGTCAGACATGATAGTATGTTAACTTTGGTCTCTTAAAGGGAAGTCTCGATGTTCACAGTTCCTCTTTCACACAATTGTCAATGCCAACTCTCATGTTCCCTGAATAACTCTTCCATATTACCAGATCTTCCCAAGTTCCAACTTTCCCTAATGTTCACTGAATAATCCTTCCCATCCTTCCCAAGCAAATCCAGTGGAAATGCTTATCGGACATTTGCCGTGGAGATTTAAAGATCCAAAATATCGGGAATTATCGCGTTTGCTCGCTGCATTTCATCAAAAGTAAGGCATTATTGACTTGTTTATCTTTATTGATGAAATGCAGCGAGCAAACGCGAGAAATTCCCGATATTTTGGACCTTCAAATCTCCACGGCAAATGTCCGCTGTTCACTTCCGCTGGATTTGCACCTTCAGCTCCCTCTTTAATTTACCTTAGTTTCTATCTTTTTTTTGGACTGAAAATCTAGGTAGCTGTGCCTCACGGTCACCCCGACTGGCACAGTAAATTGCAGCTCAAAAACTGGCCGTTTTCGATGGGTGGGAAAGTGCGTGTTTTCCCATTCACTAACATGTACTGGATTTATAGCATGTCCTCCACTTGAGATTTTCGGTCACGTGGGTGCGGATCTACGCTCCAGTGACCTTACGTGAAATCACCCTATACCTTCTCCAACCAAGCCGAGGGAAAGTCGGATCTCAGATTGACATGTCTATCCACGCTTTAAATTCCTCATCCTCCTTATCCTCTTTCGATTTTACTTCCCGTTTCTGGATTCTTTGTAAGGGGTCTTTGGAAGGATTTAGCTGTCGTTGATCCAGGTTGTATTGAAGTGTGGGCGTCTGTGGCCCAGGGATCATTTACACCTACTGCGGGATCTAATTCTAAAGGTGGAGTAGGCAGCTTCTTACTAGGGAATTTGCTCCATATTCATAACATCGGGGATTTGCTCCGATCTTATAATTCTATCGATGTCAGGATCATCCACTTCATAGCCTCCTGCTGTCTCACCCTGAGAAACTGCTCATTCTGTTACCGGAATCTCTGTATTTTATGAAGGATTCTTTCACTTTCCCACTTGATTTCCCAGTTAATTTTGGTGCCCACTTCTGTGGAACCTTCCTTCTAACTCCTTGATCCCCCACACTATCCTCCCCTGGTGAAGCCATCGTCGGAGCTAGAGAACCCTTTCCCTACTTTGTGTTTGAATTTAGTGGGTGGAGACGAATATACCACTGACTCCTCCTGAGTGCCCTGTTCGCAAGCTGTGCATGGTGTCTCCGAACTAGGAACTTGAGGAATGCTGTGACTCTGTTCTGAAAAAGTCTGCCCATCCTTGTATATATTGGGCTTGTCACCCTTCGAGATCCACGCTAACCACGGCACTCTTACTAAATGTATTAAGTTTGATTTTAGTCGGCACCTGCTCTTTAAGAGCCACCGTAGTCATTTCTCCTTTAAAAGCTGATGTTCTCTCCGGCTCCTGCTGCTGGCTTCCACTATCCTCCTTTCCCTGTCCAGAAATGTCTAGAGAAGGACCAGTTCTCCATTCTAATCCCTAACTTGAATGTGCCATTCTTAAAGGAGAAAGCAGAACAACTTCTTTATTTGCTTTACTTTCAATGAAGAAAGCTCTAACAATTGTCTCTATGTAGGTTATTCCTACAGTTCGTTCCTCAAAACTTTATTTAATTTCCCCGGTAATTTTCTTAATCTCTTTGCTTCCAGAGGAATTTTCTCACAAATTATTCCTTTCGGATTTTCATGAATATTTGATAGGTCCTTCTCCAGTACATTCCCCATCCTCCTGCACAATAGACACAATACAGATACGATTCAAAGCACTCACACCTCCTCAATACTTGTTCCTTCCTTTCAGACTCCAAGGCCACTGAAATCGGTCCCACACAATGACTAACGTCTAGCAGATTCACACCTTCTCACACAAATGTACCTTCAATCTTTCCAAAACGTTATTCAATCACTCTACTCAATCGCTCTATTCAATTGCGCTCTCAACTTTTTTATCAGCTCGATCACAATCACCTCATTCAACTCTCAGCCTCCGGTTTCCCAAACTATGGCTCCTGTTCTTAATATTTAAATTTTAGCAGCAATCTCTCCCACTCAAAACACTTTAAGTTCACACAGACAAACAAACCCAAACCACGCAAGTAAAACTACAATCAAACAAGAAATTATTCCCCCGATTATAAGTAAACCCAGACACACCCCAATATAAACGATAAGCATCCACGTATAATGGCTTGGCCAGGCAAATACAAGGATCGAGCTCGCTGTGGTTAAGTATACTAGTGGGGAGCTGGTATTGTATATTCCAAAATAAAGTTTAATTGTGCAAGTGCTTGACTCAGTGTTTTATTGACTGAAACTAGACTTGGGGGAGCTTAGAACGAGCTATTTACACACATACCTAAAGAAGCTTTTACTATCCTCCTTTATATTTTCAGCTGGCTTACCTCCATACCTCATCTTTTCCCCCCAAATTGGCTTTTTTGTTATCTTCTGGTGCTCTTTAAAAGTTTCCCAATTCTCGGGCTTCCTGCTCATCTTTGCTATGTTATACCTCTTCTCTTTTATTTTTATACTGTCCCTGACTTCCCTTGTCAGCCACGGTCGTCCCTTTCTCCCCTTGGAATCTTTCTCCTCTTCGGAATGAACTGATCCTGCACCTTCTGTATTATTCCCAGAAATACCTGCCATTGTTGTTCCACGCTAGGGTATCTTTCCAGTCAACTTTGCCCAGCTCCTCCCTCATGGCTCCATAGTCCCCTTTGTTCAACTGTAACACTAACACTTCCGATTTTCCCTTCTCCATCACTAATTGTACATTAAAACGTATCATATTATAGAAACATAGAAATTAGGTGCAGGAGTAGGCCATTCGGCCCTTCGAGCCTGCACCGCCATTCAATATGATCATGGCTGATCATCCAACTCAGTATCCCGTACCTGCCTTCTCTCCATACCCCCTGATCCCCTTAGCCACAAGGGCCACATTTAACTCCCTCTTAAATATAGCAGGGAGTTCCAGAGATTCACCACTCTCTGTGTGAAAAATGTTTTTCTCATCTCAGTTTTAAAGGATTTCCCCCTTATCCTTAAGCTGTGACCCCTTGTCCTGGACTTCCCCAACATCGGGAACTATCTTCCTGCAATGAACTACTTCCTAATGGCTCCTTAACCTCAAGTTCCCTTATCAAATCCGGTTCATTACACAACACCAAATCCTGAATTGCCTTTTCCCTGGTCGGCTCCAATAGAAGCTGTTCTACGAATCCATCACGAAGGCACTCTACAAAGTCCCTTTCGTGGGGTCCAGTACCAACTTGATTTTCCCAGTCTACCTGCATGTTGAAATCTCCCGTAACAACCGTAGCATTACTTTTGCTACATCCTAATTTTAACTCTTGATTCAACTTGCACCCTATATCCAGACTATTGTTTGGAGGCCTGTAGATAACTCCCATTAGGGTCTTTTTACCCAATTCCTCAGTTCTATCCATACTGACTCTACATCGCCTGATTCTATGTCACCCCTTGCAAGGGACTGAATTTCATTCCTCACCAACAGAGCTACCCCACCCCCTCTGTCCACCTGTCTGTCTTTTGGATAGGAGGTATACCCTTAAATATTCAGTTCCCAGCCCTGGTCCTCTTGCAGCCATGTTTCTCTAATTCCCCCAACATCATAATTTCTAACTGAGCCTCAAGCTCATCCACTTTATTCCTTATACTTCGTGCATTCATATACAGGTGCACAACCTTTTATCCGACGATCCAAATAACGAAAAGCTCCGAATAGCGGACATTTTTTCGGTCTTTGAAGAAAGGTCCTTGAAAACGTTCACCGAGGGCGGCCCGCAGAGGTGACAGCGGAACCTCCAGTCGGTCCTCGAAGAAAGGGGAACTAAATCCCCATTCATAAAAGAGAAGGTGAGGGTATATTGCGTGAGAAGGGTTAATAATTTACAATCTGCTGCTGCCTGCCCGCTGAGTTAAAATGTTCCCACGGTAGACTCACGATACACAGTGTATCGTGAGTCTTGCATGAGAACTTTTTAACTCAGCGGGCAGGCAGCAGCAAATTGTCGCTCCCTTCAGTTTCACCCCACCTACACCCCTCTGCTTCCCGGCCATGTGTGTGACCCCTTCCCTCCCCTCTCCAGCTCCCCGCGCATTGCACCGGCGCGGGGGCTTTGCACTGTCTTCACGTCGGAGCTAGTGCCAGTCACTGGAGACGTCAGGACCAACGGGACACCGGCCCCCAGGCCCACCGCAAGCACGGAGAACCCAGAGACCCACAGCCAGCAGCAGCCCAGCCCCGTTCCAATTCCAGAGGAACATGTTCCCCGTAGGGACCGAAGCTGATGGTGTGCAAGGTGCGTCTTGGTCTTGAGGTTGCGGATGAGGGGGCGCAGCTCGGGCTGTGACGTCTCCGGCCACCCCCCTGTACAGGAGCTGAGACTGGGAACTGTGGGGTTGTTTGCAGTTGCAGAGGGAGGGGGCAAGAGCGGTACAGTTCCCAGTCTCAGCTCCATTCCAGGGAGGTGACCGGAGACGTCAGGACCAACGGGACACCGACTGCAAGCACGGAGATCCCAGAGACTCACAGCCAGCAGCAACTTTAGCCCAGCCCCGCTCCAACTCCAGAGGAACCCGGGTTGCGGATGAGGGGGCGCAGCTCGGGCTGTGGGCGAACTGCCACTTGCCGCTGTAGCGGCGCATCGGGGAGCGGGTTCCTGTTGGTCCTGACGTCTCCGGCCATCCCCCTGGACAGGAGCTGAGAGACGTCAGGACCACCAGAAGCCGCTCCCCGATGGGCCGCTACGGCGACAAGTGGCAGTTCGCCACAGCCCGAGCTACGCCCCCTCATCGGGACACCGACCCCCAGGCCCACTGCAAGCACGGAGATCCCAGAGACTCACAGCCAGCAGCAACTCTAGCCCAGCCCCGCTCCAACTCCAGAGGAACCCGGGTTGCGGATGAGGGGGCGCAGCTCGAGTTGTGGGCGAACTGCCACTTGTCGCTGTAGCGGCGCATCGGGGAGCGGGTTCCTGTTGGTCCTGACGTCTCCGGCCGTCCCCGTGGACAGGAGCTGAGAGACGTCAGGACCACCAGAAGCCGCTCCCCGATGCGCCGCTACGGCGACAAGTGGCAGTTCGCCCACAGCCCGAGCTACGCTCCTTCATCGGGACACCGACCCCCAGGCCCACTGCAAGCACGGAGATCCCAGAGACTCACAGCCAGCAACAACTCTAGCCCAGCCCCGCTCCAACTCCAGAGGAACCCGGGTTGCGGATGAGGGGGCGCAGCTCGGGTTGTGGGCGAACTGCCACTTGTTGCCGTAGCGGCCCATCGGGGAGCGGATTCCTCTGGAGTTGGAGGGACAGGGAGACACAGCGGCTTTTGAGAATGGTGGGCAATCACTTCCAAAGTTCTGCCCACACAGTCAGTACACCTCTCCTACACTTGTCTCCCGCACTAAGATCATCTCGCAGAGAATGATCCCAGCCTAACCCTCCCTATTCTCTCCTATTCTGCAAGAAAAAATGACATTGAAGACTCAAACTCGCGATCGAGTAACTGCCGGGATCGAGGCGCAAACTCGCGACCTTGCGGATATGAGCCGAGCACTCTGCCACTGCGCCAGCCGTTAAAATCTACGCTAAAACTCTTCCATTCCGAAAGCCGAAAAATTCTGAATTACGAAAAGTGTCCGGTCCCAAGGCTTTCGGATAAAAGGTTGTGCACCTGTATAATACTTTTAATCCCCTCACCTTTCACATCAATTCCTATTTCACTTGGCCATACTCTCCTATCCCTTCCTGAGCTTTCGGCCCTGTTCATTCTGGTGTCTTTCTTAACTTTTCTTTTACCCTCTTTCCCTTTAACTCCATCCTTATACTTCCAGTTTGTCTCTCCCCCCCCCCCCCCCCCCCCCCTATTTTAGTTTAAACCCACCCGTGTATCTCCATGTCCATGTAATATTAAAAAATGGATGCAGCAAAAGCTATAAGTCCGGATTACATTCTGACTGTTGTACTTAATTAGCTTGTGGTCAAGCTGTTCTAGTACAGCTCCTTGACAAAGTGGGAACATTTCCCTGGCTATGTCATGTGTATGTAAAACAGGACAATGCAGTTCAATTAATTCCTGCTCACTCAATCCCTTCCCAATCATTAGTAGAGTGATCAAAAGAGACATTGGCAGTGTTATCAAATGACACTTACCTACAGATAATGTACAGTAAACCCCCATTTTAATGGAACTCTTTATGTGTATTATTTGTTTATTTCTAAACATCAGTTATATTGAATTGAAGTCACCACTTGTGTTCTAATGCTAGTACTTTCATTGGTATCTCAACATGAAAGCATAAAACTCGACAAATAACATTCCTGCAACTATGTTCCCAACTGTGAACCCAAAAATCCTTCCATTGCATAATTGATATTTGAATGTGTGATTTCAATTTCTGCTGTTTTTTCTCTGATATTATATTCCTTGACAAGATATTACTATATTCACCAATGCTCTTTAAATGATACGAGTGAATATTTTATTTCATTTCAGTTTTTCCAATTGTGGACAACATTAAAATGGTTATTTTCAAGATTGCTGCTCAGTTATTCAGACACCTCGTTGACGTGTTTTCATCGGAACGGAAACCTGGTTTGAGGAGAACTTTATGCCTGATCTTGCTTTGTCTTCTATTGGGCACGGGAGCTAGTGGTATTCTTTACATTTGCTTGGAAAAATTACAGTGCAATCTGATAGTAGCTCTGGCATTGTGTGGAACCTTTTCTGTGGTCATTCCTGGAGCTCTATTTTTTTGCAAGTATCTCAGATGTTTCACACTCATATTCCTTTTCTCAAGTGGAAGCAAACAAGGTCGCAATGCCCTGATAGCAGCTGGCACCAGTATAGTGCTCCTTAATTGTGCCCAAAATATCTTTCACAATTTAACGGAAATAGTGAGGAGCTTACATTGCTACTTGGTAGGCATGCTAATGTCTGTCCGTGATCTTTTGTTAAATTACACTGAAATAATCCAATGGATTTATCAACAATTCAAGAAGATAGAGCCAGTCAATTTACTTAGATTCGACAATGATTTAAAGATTTATCACCACGTTGATGATCGTGAGGTAAAAATGAAACTCAATGGAACCAAAATAAATATAGACAGGCTGGCTAATAACATCATTTCAACATTTGAAACTTTTTCGATAGTTGTTATAAATACAATGGCTGTCATGGGTGTCCTGCTGATTCTATTATTCACTTGGTTCTACATCAGAAGATTTTTATCCAATGTCAATTTTGAAAACTTATTTGTCACAAATCAACTGCTGCAATTTGATGAAAGGCAGGCAGAACTGGGAAAATCGCATTTGCTCCAACTAACTAAGAAAGAGAAGAAATATTTCATGAAAATTCCAGCACTAAGTTTATCAGAAATGGAACTGAAAAGCATGGCACGATTCCTGGCTCCTATCTTGAGTAATCTGTGCATTTGGATTATAGTCATCATGCTGGATTATGGAGTATTTCTTATTGCAGATTCATTAAGACATCATATAGACCATCTGCCCACAATAAATATTACCATGAGTGTGCATTTTTCAGTAAGTATAAACATTTTTCCTTTAAAGTAAAAGTGCAATTTTTAGTTAATTTTTGCAGTTTAAATTATTTTGCAGCATTTTACAACCATGTTAGCACAACTTTTAAAGTGATTTCTTAAATGAGCACTGCAAATGGAAAGTTGAACAAGTGTTATTCAGTCCGACCGTCACAGGTCATTTACTAAAGTGAAACTAGAGACTCATGCTGGTGAGAGCAGCGACAGGGAGATACGGGACCTGAACGTGTGGCTGAGGAACTGGTGCACGGGGCAGGGATTTAGATTCTTAGATCACTGGGATCTGTTTTGGGGTAAGGGGGAACTGCAAAAAAAGGGACGGATTGCATCTTAACAGGTGTGGGACCAGCATTCTGGCAGGCAGGTTTGCCACTGCTACACGGGTGGCTTTAAACTGAATAAGGGGGGTGGGGTGTCAAATGGGATAGTCGAGGATGGAGTTAAAGGGAAAGAGAGTAAAGGGATATTTAATGACCCCAGAATTAATGGGAAAGGAAGCTCACAAAGGGATAGGAGAGTATGGCCAAGTGTAATAGGGATCGATGTGAAAGGTGAGATGCGTAAGGAATTAAAAGTATTGTATATGAATGCGCAAAGTATAAGAAGTAAAGTCGATGAGCTTGAGGCTCAGTTAGAGGTTGGGAGATATGACATTGTGGGGATTACTGAGACGTGGCTGCAGGAGGATCGGGCCTGGGAACTTAATATTCAGGGTTATACATCCTATAGAAATGACAGGCAGGTGGGCAGAGGAGGGGGGTAGCTCTGCTGGTGAGGGATGAAATTCAGCCCCTTGCAAGAGAAGACATAGGGACTGACGAGGTAGAGTCACTGTGGATTGAGTTGAGGAATTGTAAAGGCAAGGATACACTAATTGGTGTTATCTACAGACCACCAAATAGTAGCCTGGATATAGGGTGTAAGTTGCAGCAGGAGTTAAAACAGGCATGTACCAAAGGTAATGCCACTGTGGTGATGGGGGATTTCAATATGCAGGTAGACTGGGAAAATCAGGTTGGTTCAGGACCCCAAGAAAGAAAGTTTGTAGAATGCCTCCGAGATGGATACTTAGAGCAGCTTGTAATGGAGAAAAGGCAATTCTGGATTTAGTGTTGTCCAATGAATTTGATTTGATGAGAGAACTCGAGGTAAAGGAACTGCTTGGAGGTAGTGGTCATAATATGATTAGTTTTCATCGGCAATTTGAGAAGGAGAAGGTTAAATCAGAAGTGGCAGTGATGCAGTTGAACAAAGGGGACTATGAAGGCATGAGAGGGGAGCTGGCCAAAGTAGACTGGGAAGGGATCCTAGCAGGACTGCCGGTGGAACAGCAATGGCAGGAATTTCTGGGCATAATCCGGAAGATGCAGGATCATTTCATTCCAAAAAGGAAGAAAGATTCTAAGGGGGAGTAGAACATTTTCCAATGTTCAATAGATTCAGGAACAGTTCCTGTGGATTGGAGGATAGCTAATGTTATCCCACTTTTCAAGAAAGGAGCGAGAGAGAAAACGGGGAATTACAGACCAGTTAGCCTGATTTTGTGGTGGGAAAGATGCTGGAGTCAATTATTAAAGAGGTAATAATGGGGCATTTGGATAGCAGTAAAAGGATTAGTCCAAGTCAACATGGTTTTATGAAAGGGAAATCATGCTTGACTAATCTTCTGGAATTTTTTGAGGATGTGACAAGTAAAATGGATGAAGGGGAGCCAGTGGATGTAGTGTATCTAGACTTTCAGAAAGCCTTTGATAAGGTCCCGCACGGAAGACTGGTGACTAAAATTAGAGCACATGGAATTGGGGGTAGGGTGTTGACATGGATAGAAAATTGGTTGGCAGACAGGAAGCAAAGTGTAGGAGTGAACGGGTCCTTTTCAGAATGGCAGGCAGTGGCGAGTGGAGTGCCGCAAGGCTCGGTGTTGGGGCCGCAACTGTTTACCATATATATTAATGATTTGGAAGAGGGAATTAGGAGCAACACTAGCAAGTTTGCGGATGACCCAAAGCTGGGTGGCAATGTGAACCGTGAAGAGGATGTTAGGAGGTTGCAGGGTGACCTGGACAGGTTGAGTGAGTGGGCAAGATGCGTGGCAGATGCAGTATAATATAGATAAATGTGAGATTATCCACTTTGGCGGCAAAAACAAGGGGGCAGATTATTATCTCAATGGGATTAGGTTAGGTAAGGGGGAGGTGCTGCGAGACCTGGGTGTCCTTGTACACTGGTCACTGAAAGTTGGAGTGCATGTAACATAGGCAGTGAAACATAGAAACATAGAAAATAAGTGCAGGAGTAGGCCATTCGGCCCTTCGAGCCTGCACCGCCATTCAGTATGATCATGGCTGATCATCCAACTCAGTATCCCGTACCTACCTTCTCTCCATACCCCCTGATCCCTTTAGCCACAAGGGCCACATCTAACTCCCTCTTAAATATAGCCAATGAACTGGCCTCAACTACCTTCTGTGGCAGAGAATTCCAGACATTCACCACTCTCTGTGTGAAAAATGATTTTCTCATCTCGGTCCTAAACGATTTCCCACTTATCCTTAAACTGTGACCCCTTGTCCTGGACTTCCCCAACATCGGGAACAATTTTCCTGCATCAGGCCTAACCAACCCCTTAAGAATTTTGTAAGTTTCTATAAGATCCCCTCTCAATCTCCTAAATTCTTGCGAGTACAAGCCGAGTCTATCCAGTCTTTCTTCATATGAAAGTCCTGACATCCCAGGAATCAGTCTGGTGAACCTTCTCTAACTAACAACACCCTGATTGTCTTAGTGAGATTGTCTTCATCAAATGGTAAAATATATGGTTTTTGATTGCATTGATTTTGAAAGATATTATGTGTTGACCTGCTACATCCCTGCACATTTTAATTAGGGCCATTTTATTTCTGGGTCATCCTCTTTATGTATTAAATTATTATCTCATTGTTTTTATTCAGAAAGAGGTCAAAATCCTCACCTTTCAGAATGAGATGCTGGAGTCCAATGAAAACTTCGTATCAGCAATTGATTTGTCTAAGAGTGGCTGCATCCTTCAACCAACACTATCGATAAACAAATTATTGATCCCACTCATCACACTATTAGCCATCTTATTATTAGTCACTTTACTTTCTGCAAAACTTACAATTATGAAAATCATGGTCTTATCATCATTTTACAAGGAGACTGAGGAGGACCGTGTACGATGTTTGCATAAAAAAATACTGCAGAAGAGGCGCTGGGCCAAATTATTCAATACAGAGGAGGTACACAACACTACTGGTAAAAAGGTAAGGAGTTCATTATAATGTAAAGCTATAAAAATAATACCTGAAAGTAATATGTATCATACATTTTATAAATATTAGTTACATCTAGAACTCTTTATACTATATTCATCATAGTTTTTTTTTCCTTTTCTCCCAAGGACCTGTTTTCCATTTAACCTATAACAAAGCATGTAAAATAGGCTGTTGCTATATTTTGCCCATTTTGTCCGACTATTAAATTAAAATGCCACTTTCACTGTCACACACCAGGATATCATTCTTTTTATGAATCTTCCATCAAAATGGCAAATCGTCTTTATGTCTAGAATGTCCTATCCTAGTTAACTGTAGAGTACATCAGTACACAATTGCCCTTTTCAATTCAATTCAATTCAATTCAACTTTAATGTCATTGCACAAATACAAGTATGAGTACAACGAAATGCAGTTTTGCGTCAGTCCGTAGTAGTTGTTCATAAAGAAATAAAAAAAAATAGAAAGAGAGAAGATACAGAATCATCAGAAAATACAGAATAATTAAACAATGGGGACGGAGGGACCGGAGAAATCTATCGGCGGGACTCCGAGTTCAGCAATGTGATTGTATTGTTGTAGAAGCTGTTCCTCATCCTATAGTACGTGACCTGAGGCTCCTGTACCGCCTCCCTGATGGGAGGAGGGCAAACAGGGAGGTGGTTCTGTTCCCACTGAAGTTCTTCGTCTAGAGTTACTCCAAAAGCAACTCTCAAAACAATGACCAGCATAAAAAGCATAGCAGCTACACGAGGAAACTTTCAAATGGAGATTTCTTTCCTGGTTCTGCATTATCCTAACATGGAAAAATACTGTTATTTCATTGTTGTAGGGTTCAAATCCGAGAATTCCTTTTAAAAATAAATTGTAAGAGTACCTGAAGTAGCAATCTCTCATACCTGATGGGAAACAAAGGCAAACAACTTGCATTTACATTGTGCCGTTGAAGCAGCAAAATCTTCCAAAGCACTTTAGAGAAGCGTAACGAGTCAATGATGAGTCAATAATTAAAGATAAAGTGGAAGGAAATGGAATATGGAAAAAAAGACCATGCTGGAGTAACTCTGCAGATCAGGCAGCATCTCTGGAGAACATGGATAGGCAATGTTTTGGGTCAGGAGCCTTCTTCAGAGTGATTGTAGTAGGTTGTAGGGTTGTAGTTGGACTGTGGGCGTAACCTCTTGTAGAAAAACTGGACCTACAACTTGATGAGAAGGAAGAATATCAAGATTAGAATTTGAGACAGGGAAATTGATAGTGAGGTATAGGAAGGCAAAATGTTTATAGTTGACAATTGCAGAAAATGCAAGATGCGCAACAAAAATAGAATGAAATAAGAGGCATAAGGAAGGAAGGAAGTTAGACATAGAATGTAGGTCATTACAGCACAGGAGCTGGCTATTCGGCACACAACATCCATGCCGAGCTTGATACCAAGTTAAATTAATCTCATCTCCCCAGTCCCTGCATACCCATATGCCCAGCTGAAAGTCTCTTAAATGCCACAATCCCATCTCCCTTCCATTACTGCCCCTGGCAGTGCCTTCCAGGCATCCACCATTCCCTGTGTAACAAACATCTTCTTTAAACATTGCCCCTCTCAATGGGAATAAATGAGTGTGGCTAATGTGTATATACTGTAACTATACTTAAACTTAATGGCTAAGGCATCCACGTGGGGAACTTAGAAAGGAGCTTCATCTGCTTTTCTCAATCTTTGTTTGCTCTTGCCAACAGTCTCTGATCTCGTCTGATTAAACTCCAAGTGGCTTCATAATGGCAAGGCTAGGCTGGTATAAAAATGCCAGTGAGCTCACATCCAGAGATTTATTCTTGGGTTTTAGAGGAACCTAATCACTAAGGTTGAGCAGATCTAACTAAATTGTGTGCTTGCCAGTCAAATCCTAAGTTTCTTGGAGGCTCCAAATAATACCATTCTCTTTTTTAGTGAGTTCACATTCCACTTTTGAGTTAAGTTGAGGCTCTGTCACCAGTGAGTGATATGGAGTCCAACCTATGACCAAGTTCCTGGCCTCTCCATTTTCAATTAGTGCAAAAACTGCAGACGTTAGATAGCTAAAACACAATAGAGCATGCGTATTTTTGTTCTGTTTTTGTTTCAGTGTTTTCTTGCCTGGTTTCATCATACACACTGCAAAGTTTCAAGAATGTTGTTTAGTTAAACAAGTATTTGCGTAAAAACAATCATTTTCACCTTTAATTTTTATATTTTTACCCCTACAGATTTCTTTCTGGTTTCCCATTTTCAAAATGAAGAAAAATAAAAATGAGCAACAGAAGTGGAAAAATAAGATAATATATAACCAGAAAACTGATGAAGTCCATATTGACCTTTGATTGATGATGGCTCAAATGTTAAGCAGGAACTAAAACCTGGTGCCATACAATAGTTTGTATGCAATTATAATTGAAGTTGTAGACTTTAATAAAAGGTTGTAAATATGCTCTCCAGTCAATTACAGAAATCTGTTTAAGAAGGAACTGCAGATGCTGGAAAATCGAAGGTAGACAAAAAAGCTGGAGAAACTCAGCGAGTGCAGCAGCATCTATGGAGCGAAGGAAATAGGCAACGTTTCGGGCCAAAACCCTTCTTCAGGTGGGGGGGTGGGGGGGGGGGGGGGGGGGGGGGGGGGGGGGGGGGGGGGGGGGTGGGGGGGGGGGGGGGGTGGGGGTGGGGGGGGGGGGGGGGGGGGTGGGGGGGGGGGGGGGGGGGGGGGGGGGGGGGGGGGGGGGGGGGGGGGGGGGGGGGGGGGGGGGGGGGGGGGGGGGGGGGGGTGGGGGGGGGGGGGGGGGGGGGGGGGGGGGGGGGGGGGGGAAGAAGAAGAAAAAAAAAGGAGGAGGAGCCTGAAGGCTGGGGGATGGGAGGAGACAACAAGGACTAACAAAATTGGGAGAATTCAATGTTCATGCCCCCAGGATGCAGACTCTGCCTGTGTTCCACATCTATGTCTCAAACAAAACTATTTGTTACAAACTCATCTTAATTTGTACTATGTTTCATCATTTTCTTTAATTATTTATTGCTGATGCGGGATAAGCTTGTATAAAAACACTTTTATGCCCCATTAGTAAACATTTAGAAAAATGTCAAGGATGTCAAATGTCCATCTTTACACTGCGATCCTCCCTTGACCTGCCTCTGAACTTTCCCTTCACATGCTCTGATCTGATGCAGTGTATAACAGATCACCTCAGCTCACACATTCATTGAATTTCCTAATAATTATGCACTATCTTACATCTTTCAAGGTTTCAAGAAAATTATTTCCATAGGACTTAAGTTGTTTTAAGGTTACAAAAGGTGGTCACTCTTACGGCACCTCTACAATTCTGAACACAGTCAGGAATAATTGTATGTTTTTGTGTAAGATTTGTGGAATAGATAAATTACAAAACCAGAAGAAATGGAAGAGTAAGTTGCAGTGTCTGTCTCCTGAAGGATAGCTGAGGTTTGCGAAATTAGTTGATCTGGAGAAGGTTGATAAATTTAATCTTATTGCTCTTGATCGTTCTATGTCCATGTAAAGAATGATAATGATTGATCTGTGGGTGGGAGAATGTTGGGGAAACCATTTGCAAAGGCTAATGCTGAGCGGGGAATGTACTGTACTGTTCTTGGTAGAAGACTGAGCTCAAAGGAATAAATGATCTCACAATCATTACTAGTGTTGCCAGTTAATATAGTTTAATTTATGGTTTCCTGAAGCAACCGTTTGAACCATTGCAGCAAAAATGATCTGCTTCAGGTGAAAATCAAATGATCGTTGATATTTTGATTATGTTTAATCTTTGGCTGTTAAACTGCAAATGCATTTGTTTTACACTTTAATTCTTTGCATTTGATCATCTGAATAAATAATTGAGAAATAAATCAATGTTGTTTGCTTTTATATCTCGTTGCCAGTTTTTGTTCATTTGATCATCAAATTTCTGGAATATTCTGTCCTGGATGACTTTATACATTGCCTTGTAACTCTAACTTGCAGTAGGCCATTAGGCCCTTTGAGCCTGCATCGCAATTCAATATGATAATGGCTGATCATCCAAAATCAGTACCCCGTTCCTGCCTTCTCCCCACATCTCCTGATTCCTTTAGCCCTAAGAGCTAAAGCTAACCCTCTCTTGAAAACATCCAGTGAATTGGCCTCCACGGATTCACAACTCTCTGGGTGAAAAAATGTTTCCTCATCTCAGTCCCAAGTGACCTACCCCTTATTCTTAAACTGTGACCCCTGGTTCTGGAAATCCATATCCCACCATTCCATGGATAGGCCTATCCAAAAGTATGTTAAATGCTACTAACATCTTTTCTTCAACCTCCACCCCGAGCAATATATTCCAAGCAATCACCATCCTCTGTGTAAAAAAACTTGCCCAGCATATCTCCTTTAAACTTTGTCCCTCTCACCTTAAAGCTATGCTCTTTAATATTGGATATTTCCATCATGGGGAAAAAGATTCTGACTGTCTACCCTATCTACGCCTCATAATTAGAAATGCTTCTATCAGGTCTCTCCACAACCTCCAGTGTTTCAGAGAAAATTATCCAAGTCTGTGCATCATCTTTCTTTAGCTACTGCCTCTTAAACATAGAAAATAGGTGCAGGAGTAGGCCATTCAGCCCTTCAAGCCTGCACCGCCATTCAATATGATCATGGCTGATCATCCAACTCAGTAGCCTGTACCTGCCTTCTCTCCATACCCCCTGACCCCTTTAGCCACAAGGGCCACATCTAACTCCCTCTTAAATATATCCAATGAAATGGCCTCAACTACATTCTGTGGCAGAGAATTCCAGAGATTCACCACTATCTGTAAAAATACGATCTCATCTCAGTCGTAAAAGATTTCCCCTTTATCCTTAAACTGTGACCCCTTGTTCTGGACTTCCCCAACATTTAGAACAATCTTCCTGCATCTAGCCTGTCTAACCCCTTAAGAATTTTGTAAGTTTCTATAAGATCCCCCCTCAATCTTCAAGATTCAAGATTCAAGATTCAATTCAAGATTCAATTTAATTGTCATTTGGACCCCTTGAGGTCCAAACGAAATGCCATTTCTGCAGCCATACATTACAAACAGACACAAGACACAACATAATTTACATAAACATCCATCACATCGCTGTGATGGAAGGCCAAAAAAACATATCTCTCCACTGCACTCTCCCCCCCCCGATGTCAGAGTCAAAGTCAAAGCCCCCGGCTGGCGATGGCGATTGTCCCGCGGCCATTAAAGCCACGCCGGGTGGTGCGAGGTCGCACACCGGGTCTTGATGTTAGAGCCCCCAGCGTGTGCGCGCAGAGTTCCGCGGCCATTCCAAGCCGCGCGGGGCGGTGATGTCAGGCCCCGCTCCAGGAGCTCTTCAACCCCGCAACTCGGGCGGGAGAAGTCGCCGTTGCAGGAGCCCTGAAAAGCGGTCTCCCTCCAGGGACCCGCGGGCTCCCGGTGCCGCCGTCCGCCAGACCCGCAGTTGCAGCCTCCGAATCTCCGGAGGTCGGGCCGCAGCAGCAGCAGCGCTCCACCACCGCTCCACCCGCTCCGGACTCGGCCAGCTCCGCGACGGTGACGGTGAGTCGTCGGCACCAGAGTCCCCGGTCTTCTCCTGTTGGAGGCCGCTCCTCGTTGCAGCCCCATCGACAACAGAGACCCGACAGAAAAGGTTGGGTCTCCCGTGCAGGGAGAGATTTAAAAGTTACCCCCTCCCTCCCACCCCGCTCTCACACCCCACACACACACCCCAACAAAAGATAACAAAAACTACATAGAAACATAGACAAAAAATAATAAAAACGCAGACAGGCTGCAGAGGCCGCTGCTGACGAGAGTCGCGCCGCCTACCGGTCTTCTAAATTCTAGCGAGTACAAGCCGAGTCTATCCAGTATTTCTTCATATGAAAGTCCTCACATCCCAGGAATCAGTCTGGTGAACCTTCGCTGTACTCCCTCTATGGCAAGAATGTCCCTCCTCAGATTAGGAGACCAAAACTGTACGCAATACTCCAGGTGTGGTCTCACCAAGACCCTGTACAACTGCAGTAGTACCTCGCTGCTCCTATACTCAAATCATTTTGCTATGAATGCGAACATACCATTTGCTTTCTTCACTGCCTGCTGCACCTGCATGCCTACTTTCAATGACTGGTGTACCATGACACCCAGGTCTCGTTGAATCTTCCCTTTTCCTAATCAGCCACCATCTATTTAATAGTCGACTTTCCTGGTTTTGCCACCAAAGTGGATAACCTCACATTTATCCACATTATACTGCATCTGCCATGCATTTGCCCACTCACCCAGCCTATCCAAGTCACCTTGCAGCCTCCTAGCATCCTCCTCACAGCTAACACTGCCCCCCAGCTTTGTGTCATCCGCAAACTTGGATGACCAGGCATAATTTCCTCCACACCCTTTCCACCTTATCCTTCCTGCATTAGGCTGACCAGAACTGCATATAATCCTCCAAATGTGACCTAACCAAATTTCAATAAAGCTGCATCATGACTTCCTGACCCCTGTCCCACTTAGGTAATTTTTTAGGCGACTAGACGGCTAGGCTGTCACCACATGGTCGCCGGGGTGACGCCTGTATGGTCATTAGTAGTCTCCTCAGTCGCCCAAAGAATGGTATCGTTTTTCTGGTTGCCGCTGGATTTTGAAATGTTCAAAACTTTTCAGCAACAGTTGGTTTGACGCCAATGAGCGTAGCTTGACTTCTCCTGACGGTAAGTCCTTTAGAGAGCACGGGGGGGGGGGGGGGGGGGAGAGAGAAGGGGATGGAAGGGGAGAAAAGGAGGATAGAAGGAGAGAGAGAAGGGGAGAGAGAAAGGGAGAGAATGGGAGAGAAGGGGGGGAGAGAAAAGGAGTGGAGACTTTTTTAAGAAGCCAGACAACGCTTAATAAAGTTTAGCGGCCATTTAACCGACCGGTCGGTTTTCCTTTGTCCTGAAAACTCCAATGAGCCAATTAAAATGCCCGGTCAGTGAAGGAGATTGCCTACGGCTGCCCTCAACTGCCAGTAACTACATAGCGACCCCACTCCACTGCACTACGAGTTAAAAAGAACCATGTCGACCAATTTGTACTCGCGAAATTTTTCTCAAAATGCTGAAAATTTATCTTGACCTAGCTGAGGCTGCAAGTATGAGGGTACATCCCTCGAGCATGAAGGAGAATTCCAGTGACCTCCTCGGACCACGTGTCGACCATGCTGCGAATTTAAGTCGAGGGCAAACTCTTCTAAACTCGCAGATTAGGTCACCGCAGTGGGACAGCCCCTTTTCTGTCATCAAGGATCCCCATCATCCAAGCCATGCCCTCTTCTCAATACTGCCATTGGACAGGAGGTACCAATGCCTAAATACGCACACCACCAGGTTCAGGAACAACTACTCTCCTGCAACTATCAGATTCTTGAACCAAGCTGCACAAACATACTCCTATCTTGTCAAGAGAACATCACGACGAGGTCTTGGACTGCCATGGACTTGATTTTATGTGCAATTGATATTTTCTTTGTGATTGTCTGAGTCCAAATGCAAGATTTTTGTTGTATTAGTATCTCACCGTAGTTGTGCAGATGAGATTAAACCTGACTTGACTGAACCTGACTTGGCTTAGAGGGCCACAGACTAAAGGGCCTGTCCCATGGCGATTTTTTCGGCAACTGCCGGCATCATTGACTGCCCTATCAGGTCACCGAAAAATTTGCAGCGTGATGACATATGACGCCCGGTATTTTTTCAAGTGTCACAACATTTTTTTTGTCGCCGCTGGATTTTGAAATGTTCAAAATATTTTGGTGACACTGATATGACGCTGGAAGTCCCCTGAAAATATCACCAAGTGGGACAGGCCCTTAAGTATTCGTAAACGCCGCCATCTTGTAAACGCCGTATTCGTAAACGCCGTAAAGTATTCGTAAACGCCGCCAGCGCCGCCATCTTGAATCTAATCTAATCTAATCTAATCTAAAATGGGATTAGTGTAAGTGGGTCCTTGATGGGCGGCATGGGTATAGTAAACAAAAGGGTCAGTTTGTGTGTTGTATGATTCTATAACACTCTGACTCTTTTGTAGAACTGACAAACAGCATGGGAACAGAAAGATTTGATGATACATATATACTAGAGTACCAAGGAACAGAAATGAATTCCATGGGACAGAAAGAGGTCTAAGAATAAACTAGATATTCAAGTTTCTCCAGAAATGCCAAAGGACAAGAGTTGCACATTAATTAATTAAGCTATTTAGAAAATTAAATTATAAAAAGCGCCATCTACTGTTCAATGCACATATTACTCCATGGGGAGCCTAATGCCATGCTGCTGTCTATTTTAACTATATATATATAGTATGCATGACTCAGATTCAGATTCAACTTTATTGTCATTGTGCAGTGTACAGTACAGAGACAACAAAATGCAGTTAGCATCTCCCTAGAAGAGAAACATAATTCTGAGCAATAAATAAATCTATTTACATGCATACAGTCATAGTATTTTTTTCCTGGTGGGAGGAGTGTCGGGGGGGTGGGGGGGGGGAATGATTGGTAAAGTGTTGAGTAGTGTAACAGCCGCAGGGAAGAAGCTGTTCCTGGACCTGCTGGTCCGGCAACGGAGAGACCTGTAGCGCCTCCCGGAGGGTAAACAGTCTGTGGTTGGGGTCAGAGTAGTCCTTGGCGATGCTGAGCGCCCTTCGTAGACAACGCTTGCTTTGGACAGACTCAAGGGAGGGGAGTGAGGAACCGGTGATGCGTTGGGCAATTTTCACCACGTTCTGCAATGCCTTCCGGTCGGAGACAGAGCAGTTGCCATACCATACTGTGATGCAGTTGGTAAGGATGCTCTCGATGGTGCAGCGGTAGAAATTCACCAGAATCTGAGGAGACAGATGGACCTTCTTCAGTCTCCTCAGGAAGAAGAGACGCTGGTGAGCCTTCTTGACCAGAGTTGTGGTATTGTGGGTCCAAGAGAGGTCATCGGAGATGTTGACTCCCAGGAACCTGAAGCTAGAAACACGTTCCACCTCCGTCCCGTTAATATGGATGGGGGTGTGCATGCCGTCCCTAGGCTTCCTGAAGTCTACAATAAGCTCCTTGGTCTTCTTGGAGTTAAGGGCCAGGTTGTTGTCAGCGCACCATGCTGCTAGGAGCTGGACCTCCTCTCTATAGACCGAATCATCGTTGTTGCTGATGAGGCCAATCACCGTTGTGTCATCTGCATACTTGATGATGGTGTTAGTACCATGTACAGGTGTGCAGTCATAGGTGAAGAGGGAGTAGAGGAGGGGGCTCAGCACACAGCCCTGTGGAACGCCGGTGTTCAGGGTGAGGGTTGAAGAGGTGTGCTTGTCTAACCTCACAGACTGGGGTCTGTTGGTTAGAAAGTCCAGTATCCAGTTGCAGAGGGAGGGGTCGATGCCCAGGTTACCGAGTTTGGTGATCAGTTTAGAGGGTATAATGGTGTTGAATGCTGAGCTGTAATCCATGAACAACATTCTTACGTAAGTGTCTCTGTTGTCGAGGTGGGAGAGGGTGGAGTGAAGTGCCGTTGAGATGGCATCCTCCGAACTCCTGTTCTTGCGGTAGGCAAACTGATAGGGATCCAATGTGGGGGGTAGGCAGCCTTTGAGGTGTGCCAGGACCAGCCTCTCGAAGCACTTGGTGATGATGGGGGTAAGTGCAACTGGGCGGAAATCGTTGAGGCTTGCCGCAGTGGAGTGTTTTGGCACCGGCACGATGGAGGTGGTTTTAAGGCAAGTGGGGACAACTGCTTGGGCAAGTGACAGGTTGAAGATGTCAGTCCAGACGTCTGTCAGCTGCGCAGCACAGGCACTGAGCACGTGCCCGGGGATGCCGTCGGGGCCAGCAGCTTTACGTGCATTAGTCCTACTCAGTGCCACGTATACGTCATAGGGGGTGAGTGTGAGGGGCTGGAGATCGGCAGGTAGCACAGCCTTGATGGCTGTCTCTAGATTGTCCCTGTCGAAGCGGCCATAGAAGTGATTAAGCTCCTCAAGGAAGGAGGCGTCGCTGGATGTGGGGGTGATGTTGGAGGGTCTATAGTCCGTGATGGCCTGGATGCCTTGCCACATGCGTCGGGGGTCGGAGTTGTTGTTGAAGTGCTCCTCAATCCTGAGCTTATGGCAGTGCTTGGCCTTCTTGATGCCCCTCTTCAGGTTAGCCCTGGATGAACTGTAGGCTCGAGCATCGCCTGACCTGAAAGCGGTGTCCCGTGCTTTCAGCAGTAGCCTGACCTCGATGTTCATCCATGGCTTCTGATTCGGGAATATGGTCACCCGTTTGAGGGAGGTGACACTATTGATGGTGGAGTTTATAAAGTCCAGAACAGAGGATGTATACGAATCAATGTCCGTGTGGGAGTCAAGGGTGGCCTGGGCTGCAAACGCCTTCCAGTCAGTGTTTCCAAAACACTGCTGAAGTGTGGAGTCCGCTTCCTCTGACCAGACTTTAACTGTCCTCACAGTGGGTTTAACCCATCTGATGAGTGGGGAGTACTTAGGGAGCAGGAACAATGAGAGACTGTCTAAGGTGGGGGAGGGGGACGGCTTTGTAAGCTTCAGCCATGTTAGTGTAGACTTTGTCCAGTGTCTTGTCTTCTCTAGTGGCGAAGGAGACAATTTGGGGATTACAGGCTTCATGACGTGAATATGACTGGAGTTCTATATAATTACATATAATTATATTATATAAAAATAATATATATAACTAAGTCTTATCTTGACCACTTCCTGTCTGCGCTGTATATTGATTTTAGAAAAAACGCTACCCTATTTGTCCATCTTACTCACAGTCCGACTGCGCTGAGGCAGCCCCGAGGATTTTTCCGATCGATGAAAAATAAAAAAGTTATGAGTGTTTAAAATTTTTTGAGATCAGCTGATTGTTCCTCTCCCCTGTCAATCTCCATGATGAAGATAACGCACCTTCCGGGGGGCAGGGCTATAAAACCCCGGATGCCTGGACCTGAGTCAGTCACTCTGGAAGATCGCGAGGGAGAGGCCACAGCTGTGATTCTAAGCTGTGAATCAACTGAAATGTGAATCTCCAATGTACTTGCAATAAATGATTTGTTAGCCCTTAATGAAAATGCAATGAGTTCTTTGGCCTGCCCTGTGCATGAAATTGCAATGGAAAAGGAAATGAAATGAAAATGCAATGAGCTGTTTGGCTGCCCTGTGCTTGAAACAGCAATGTAAAATGGAAATGAAAATGCAATGAGCTGTTTGGCCTGCCCTGTGCTTGAAACTGCAATGGTAATGGAAATTAAATTAAAATGCAATGAGTTGTTTGTCCTGCCCTGTGCTTGAAACTGCAATGGAAATGAAATGAAATGAAAATGCAATGAGTTGTTTGGCCCGCCCTGTGCTTGAAACTGCAATGGAAAAGGAAATTAATTGAAAATGCAATGAGTTGTTTGACTTGCTCTGTGCTTGAAACTGCAGTGGAAATGGAAATGAAATTAAAATGAAATGAGATGTTTGGCCTGCTGTGTGCTTGAAATTGAAATGGAAATAAAATGAAATGAGTTATTTGGCCTGCCCTGTGCTTGAAATTGTAATGGAAATGGAAATGGAAATGAAATGAGTTGTTTGGCCTGCCCTTTGCTTTAAATTGAAATGGAAATGAAATGAGTTGTTTGACCTGTCTGAAACCACTAATTTCAGCCCACAAGGCCCCTAATAGCCGAGAAAACCGTCCTTATTGCCCAAAATGCCTGTATAAGCTCAGGAAGAATATTTTGGCCCAAAAGGCACATGCCAGGCCAGAAAAGGTGCCTTTCACTGAGATTTCACTCAGTTTTTGTAAAAGAGCCCCTTCGGCCCATCAGGCCGGCACTAGCCCAGAATCAATCAATCAATCAATTTTATTATAAAATGCAAGTGAAGTGAATTTGCCAGCAGCGGTACAATGAAAAAAGAACACACAAAAAATTAACATAAACATCCACCACAGCATTCATCACTGTGGTGGAAGGCATAACATTTGGCCAGTCCTCCTCCATTTTCCCCGTGGTCGGGACCTCAACCCTCCGCAGCCGTCGCTGCGGGCCTCCAGATGTGTAGACAATGTAAAGGTGTCTCTTCGGCCTATCAGTAAGTATCCCCCCTGCAAGTATTAAACCTCTCCCCAGTATTTTTCTCCCTCCCTTCATTGGCTACCTGTGAGATCCAGGCTAAGATAAACTTTCCTCCTTCATTGCTGTGATCTGCAGAAAAATATGAAAAATGTTGAAAATTGATCCTCCACCCTCTCCCCCTTCTCTCCCATCTGTTTTGGGCAGAATTTCTGGCAGTTTCTGAGTGCCAGCCAGTTCTCCAGGCCTGAGTGAGCTGCGAGCCTACCAGGCCTGAGTGATTGAGCTGCAAGCCTACCAGGCCTGAGTGACTGATCTGCAAGCCCACTAGGCCTGAGTGACTGAGCTGCCAGCCGAAGAATTCATTCGGCCCGCACTGTCCATACTAGCCCTCTGGAAACTGGCCCCTTCGGCCCACAAAACCCATACTAGCGCTCCAGAAAGCCCCCCGCCCCCACCCACTGGCCACCAATATTGTACTTGGTGGAGAGGTGGAATATTGTGTTGGGGGACCAGCCCTCCCGTGTGAACATGGGACCCAACGGGTCCCTCTTAGTCTAGAATATTACTAAAACTTTCATCTTGACCACTTCCTGTGTGCGTTGTAATAAATTTTGCGCAAAAACATTCGCCCATAGTGCTACAATTTTTCGGCACCTTACTCACCATTCTCCTCTGCAGCAAGTCAAATAAGTTTTGTTCCGATTGGTGAAATAGTACAAAAGTTACCCTTTCCCCACCCCCCCAGCCACAGGTCACCCCTCAGCCCCCCCTCTCCCACACTCCCCCCCCCCACCCTCACAGCCCCCTCTCCCACACACCCCCTCCCCCACCCCCCCCACACTCGCCCTCTCGCACACACCCCCTCTGCTATACATCCTCCATACCCCCCCCCCACACCCCCCTCCCCCCTCCACACCCCTCCCCCACACCACCCTTTCCCACACACCCCCTCCCTTCCCCCACATTCCCCTCCTCCACACACCTCCTCCCATACACCCCTCCCCTCCCATACACACCCCCTACCCCACACACCCTCCCCCACCACCACCACACTCTCCCCCCGCCGCCTTATACCGCCCACTCCCTTGACATCAGTCTGAAGAAGTCTCAACCCGAAACATCACCCATTCCTTCTCACTAGATATGCTGCCTGTCCCGCTGAGTTACTCCAGCATTTTGTGTCTACATTTCCATTTCTAATGGAGGTTTGCTTGAATGCAGATCAAGGAAGCAACAATGGCAGCAATTATAATATTGTCAAATCCTCCACCATGTTATAACAATGTTACAAACTTACCTTCAGCGGCGCTGCAGTTCTGCCACTGGCCATATGCGCGACTTTGGCGCCTTGGGGGGGGGGGGGGGGGGGGGGGGGGGGGGATTTAAAATTCCGTTTTCTCCTGCCTGTCGGAGGCAGGTTTCCTCGGGCTGCCAGCTGCTGCAGAAAAATCGATCCGCCTCCTGTTAGCGCTATATATATATATTTTTTAAATCGCTGGACAATTTAATATTTGGATTAAAATAAAAAATGACTTTGAACGCCCTCAACGCCTACAACGTGACGGATCTCAAGTACGGAACAAAACACGGTGTAAGTTGTTTATTTTCCATATAACCTTGCTTCTTGGGAAGACTTTAATCAATCCTCTATAAGCGAAAATGTGATTTGGGCCCCATACGAACCGGCAGTGTTTTTCCTGCCGATATGGGGTTCAAATTCACTGCAAATGCAACGTTCCAATCAATCACGTTCCAGAAGCAAGATGATTAAAATGTCCATTTTTTTTGGAGATAAGCCGTCTAAATTGTCTATATTTTGTGTTATTCTCTCTCTTCATGGTCGTTATTTTTAAACTAAATATTCACAACAGTTTGAGTCACATGTATTGTGCAAAAA